>NC_135664.1:38254346-38554346 GCF_964188315.1 Podarcis muralis | reverse complement strand
ATCTGCTTAATTATTTCATCATTCGTTAATATGACTTCAATATATGCAGACTACCCTGTCATCAATGATTATAACAAACCAGATGCATCAGCCATGAATTGGAAATATTCTGGACTCTGCTAGGACTCATGGGCCCAGATCTAGAGCCACTTTAGTCCTTTCTCCTTAACATTAAAAGTATATTTTTTATATAAAGGATAGTGACAATTCCTGTCATATTTGACAGTCTTCATCTTATTATAGTCATTAGAAGATCAATTAGCTATTTCTTCACACATGATAATGAAAACCCATTTGAAGCTAATTGCAAATGATATACTGTATACAACAACTTCCCTAGACATGCATCATAATGAAATGTGTTCTATAAAACTTTAGAAGCATGTTGACCACAATTATTCTCATCTCTTTGTGTGTCTTTGTGTTGAAAACTGACCAAAAACAGCCTTAGTTTTATCTTAAAACTAGCAAGCCACTTAATAAAGAAACATCTTTTTTGAGAGCACATTGTTCCTTTCTGATGTGAGCCTGACAATCTAATAAAGTATTTATTTGTTCACCGTATTTATAAACTGGCATTCACCATAAGGCGCTCAGTACAACAAACATACGGACATCATAACACAAAAAGTGTAGTTCCCTTTCTTGAGTGGCTCAAACCCACATAATTTATATTTTGTCTTTGCACCACTGCATATAGCCCTCACTTTATCCCATGTGTCCTCCCATTGTCTCACATGGAAAGGACATTTCCCTTTCCTCTCTGCTTCTTTGTAGAACTAATCAATTGTGCTGTTAGTCCAGGTTAGTTGGTACCTTTGCTTATGTGGCTATATCCAAATATTTTTCATGCAAAGTGGAGTCTCTGTTCTTTTGCTTTCCCCCCTGCCCCCTCCTTTTATCAGTATGCAAAGCACTGTCCACATGTAATCACGTGGCATAACTCTGGGCCCAAGGGCCCAAGATCTTGGAAAGTGCCCCCCCCCCCCCGTGAGACACATGCAGACTTATGTGAATGGATACAAGTGATGACAGAATATTTGGTTCCTGGCCCTTGCTTAGCTCTTTGATAATTTACTATTAAGTCTCTCTCTTTCTAACTCCCCTTGCGACTTTATAAAGTCATGAAGCCTCACTGCTTTTTCTGGAGTTTAATTTTAGAGATATCTAATGTGCGACCGGTCAACTGCCTTCCTTTCAACCATGCCCTCTCTGGCTCTTTCTCTGCACTTTAGAGTCCATTTCATGTTACTTCTCTCTCTGTTCCTGCACAGCACTGAGCTAACAAAATGGCTATAGCTCACAACTTGATTCTCTCCTAAAAATCTTTTACTTTTAGCTTTGACAGAGGCCTGCCTCAGGTGCTGGCGAGAGTTTGCAGAGGCCTCGTTTCCTCGCTCGCTCTTTTCCACTCCCCTGCTGCAATACTCCTAATTGGGGCTCAGTTGTTGGTTTTCTTCTGTCACCTTTCTTCTTCTGTCAACACTTCTCTCCCCGCACCACTTTACTTCTTTTTTCTTCATGTCATGCCCTTTTGCTTGTTTTCACCAGTTTACCTCTGAATAGCAGTTGAAAGGTTGATCCTCCTAAATCTTCACCTGGCTTGCTCCCATCCTTTCTGTCTGACGCTGATCCTTGGGCTCACTTATTTTCTTGAAAGCTCTCTTCCAGCATGTACAGTTAATGAATTCAGTATCCATGCTGATATGGCCTCTGTCTCACCTGCTATATCCTTTCTCCACTTTTCTTTTAGAGTTATTTGGTTCAGTTTGGTTATTGATTCCACACTATCCCTTTTCTCTGGAATCCTTATCTTTTGTTCACACACTGTTTATAGGGAGTCTACAAGACACGGTTGTGAAATCATTGTATTTGAGGGCTCCTTGTGTTGTCTTCATGTGTGTGTTTTTTCAGATCTGGCTTGTGACAACAACAGCAACAGTAAAAGGTAAAGGACCCCTGGACAGTTAAGCCCAGTCAAAGGTGACTATGAGATTGTGGCACTCATCTTGCTTTCAGGCTGAGGGAGCTAGCGTTTGTCCACAGACAGCTTTCTGGGTTATGTAGCCAGCATGACTAAACCTCTTCTGGTGCAATGGAACACCGTGACAGAAACCAGAACTCACAGAAATACCGTTTACCTTCCCACCGCAGTGGTACCTATTTATCTACTTGCACTGGCGTGCTTTCAAACTGCTAGGTTGGCAGCAGGGACAGAGCAATGGGAGCTCACCACGTCACGGTGATTCAAACAACTGACCTTCTGATCGGCAAGCCCAAGAGCCTCAGTGGTTTAGACCACAGCGCTACCCGTGTCCCACAGCTATAACATGCTACTGCAACAATAGCCAATTGCTATTAGGGCTTTCAATGTGGACTGAATAGAAGGATTCCTATTTGCAGATTCAGCCCATTTCATTGATTCACCAATCAGTGAAGCTCCTTATGGAGTCAGCTTTTGTCGTCCATGCTTTGATACAGGACAATCTTAGCTGAGATTAAGGTTTCAATTTTATACAAATTTACCTGGGAGGAAGCCCATTTGTACATAGTGGGAATTACCTCCAAGTAAACATGCATCAGTTTGCCTAGCCCAGTTGCAGTGTGCATGCAAGAGCAATGTGGCAGCACATCACAGGGGGAAGATAGTGTTGTCCTGGGCCCCCATGACAGCGACTTCATACCCTGCTCTCACTGTCTACAAAATGCAGGATGGCAGCCTTTGCCTTTGCCTAGATATATTTTTCAATTCTAACCTTCCCATACAAATGATATGTCACTTGGGCTCTTTCCCATTTGCAAGCTATCATGACTCTGTTTGCTGAACTGCTGCATGTGCCAATCTTATAAAAGACATTTAATGCCTGTGGCTTTTTCTATGCAGATGTTCATACTTCTTTAAGGAGAGGCTTTTGTTCTCCTCTCTATAAAAGATCAGCAATTACTCCACCCTAATTTTGCTTTTTATTAATCAGTGTGTGTGTGTGTTTTCTTTTTGTCTTTTGCGTCAATGTTTTGAAGGAATAAATGTAGATATTTGAGTGTAAATTTTGTGAATTGCTGTGACACAGAGAGCTGGCACACATGATCGCACTGTTTGTGGTGGCTGTTTCTTGCTTGTGCTTCAGTCAGCTGCCCTCTCTGGATAAACAGGGCACTTGACTCATTTGTCTCATGCAGAAGATGAGATTGTACATGCCACAGCTCAGCCCACACAGAGGAGATTTGCTGTGGTATGCAAAATCTCAGGCTTCTGCTCATGACAAACAAGTTAGACACCCACTTGGCACGAACAGGCAGTTGCTACAGGTGCAGAATAGGATTGCCACCCGTTCATGACTTTTATGGATTGTTTATAGTTCAGGAACTGTGCCTTTAGTAAGTAGAACAAGTGTTGCCCACAAACATTTGTTTATTTTATTTTATTTTGAAAAATACCTATAGGCGTGCAATGAAAATGTAACTATCAAAATCAACTGTACAATCTGTTTATGATTTTTGCTCCACATTTGACTATCCGCAGCTGATTATGTGCCCTGGCTTCATTGAAAACAACTGTATTTGATGTGGGGCAAGGCAACTGAGAAGTTCTAATGGCTGTGTGGCTCCCAAATGGCTCACCCAGATACAAAAATCTTCATTTGATTAGATATGCATGTGCGGACCCATTCTAAATGCCTTAGTAATTAATATCTCATTTACAGAGAGTGTCAGTGCTTTTTTTCTTAAAAAATTAAATGTTTAGGGGTACTCTCATTTTCCTACTTGCCCCTCAATGGGGCAAACTTAGATTCACAAAGTTTTTAGGGGTATGCGCCCCACTGCGTCCCCCCAGGGGAAAAAGCACTAGAGAGTGTGAATGATCAAAGGGTTTCTAACTTATCTTTTGTTACCACTGGGAACAGGAAGTGACAATAAGAGAACAACCGACTAAAGGGGGGATTTCCTGATGGAAATAAGATTTTTATTTTTTATTTTTTACTGGGTACATACACTTATCAAATGCCTTCATGAAACAAGGTTTTCTGGTTATGGTTTTGGCAGGGACCCCCTCTTTAAGAAGTTATTTATTATAGATGAACTTGCTGAATTTTCTTGCCTCGCAAAATACACAGCTCTGCCCATCATTAATTATTGTGGTTAGCCTGACTCTGAACTCATTTGGTGCATTTCCTTATTGTAAGTAGTTAATTAATTTGACAATATATTCCTCTTCATCTGAGTAATACCAGGGCAGTTCACAAACCACAGCAGGAGAAAATACACAGTAAGAAATGAAAACCATAATAAAATTGCACCCACCATAGCCAGCAATAAAAATTGCTTCAAACTGGGATAAGCAAGGCGGGCCTTACATAAGCATTAAAAACTCATCACAATTTCTGACTTCCTTATTTCAAAGGGAGTTCTATGCAACAGAAAACCATGCATGCCATGCCTCAGCTAACAGCGGAATAATGAAGGGAGTTTCCTCTGATGATCTAAAATTTAACAAATGAGGGTTTTTTATATGCTCAGAAATTGTAGTTATAAGAGCCTTAAGAAACTTTTACATCCCTCATTTTAAACCTGGGACTCATCTGCGTTGGCAAAGAAAAGGCGCTTCATATGTGTTGTTTATGCATTCTAACACTGTGACACCAGGTGGCACTGTGGAGTTCCGTTTTTGCTAACCCGATTTCTCATACGAAGATTGCAATGCATTTAACTGAAACACTTCTTTGGTGTGTCGATATCCAGCCCTGGATTGAAGTTGGTGAGAACCTGACCTGTACCAGGAGTCAGATTCCTCTTTATCAGGAGTGAAAGGACAGCAGAGATGCTGCAAGCAGCTAAAGCAGGCAGGGGGAGGCCCTAACCCAAGGAAGTGGTACTTCCATTTTCTGGCTCTGAGAATTCCCCTCTATAAAATCCTGGGAGACCTGAACATCACAGGTGTAGTGTGAGCAGGGCTGGGGAGGCCATCGCCCCAGATACAGTTCTTTTGAGAGTGCATTCCTCACGACGTCCTGCCAGCCCTGCGTTATGAGCTGCTGCATCCTTCTCATGTCATCCTCCGGCTGGAGGGCAGCTTGAGAAGGACGCAACAGGCATGCACCGTGTGAGCCCTACACCGCTTTTGCAAGTCTCTCAAAGCAGCACAGGGCTTGCAGGGCACCCTGAGTACTGTGGGAATGTCCAGGGATGCAGGAGGGGATATATTGTTTAATAATATCCTTCCTAACTTGAGTTAGCAAGTCCCTTTACTTAGCAGAGTGCACTCCCCTTTTAAACACACAGCGGTTAGCTTGTTGCAAGCTTGTTTAAGCTTCTCAATTTAGGATTCCTGGTATTCCCTTTTTCTCCCACTTAAAAGGAATAGACACAACACAACCTTATGTAAAATGTATAAAAGACGTTTACTCACACATTCAGTTCACAGGTGGATCCCTGAAGGCAGACTTATGTTACAAAGTATATACACGTGGAACTACCCCATATAGGGGTTAGTCCCAGTGACTGCAGACTGGCAGTCACTGCTGCTCACACAGCAAAAGCAAGATGGAGAAGAGAGGGGTGTGCTGCCTGCCTTGCCCTTTTGTCACCTGGGCAGGTAAGGTCACGCCCACCTCAAGTCACATTCAGAGGAAGTTTGTCCCAGCCCAGAAGGAAACAGGAAGTTCCGACTGGCTGGATCAAACATCCCCTTTCATGTTGTTACGGAAAAATCTAGGTATGAGGCTGCTCAGTCACCCACTCAACCCGCGGGTCCCTGCGGAATAAAGGAAGGAGTCCAGCCACCAACCGGAGCAAATAGCTGTAGACCAAAGTTTATTGCGCAACAGGTTCAAAGAGGAATTTTGAACCCTGAGGATGGGGTGACAAGGACTTTTAAAAGTTTCTATCTTATCCCAGCATACAGTTCATTAAGCATCATCACTACATCATTGCTACATCAGAAAAGGGGAGGGTTAGACATGATTAACATAGGAGGAATGTGTTGGAGCAACAGGCGGATACAGGATGTGTATTGGGAAGTACATTCTAAGCACCTACAACAAAGAGACAAGAGAATTTTGGTTTGCATAGTCTGCCACCTCGGCAAGTCCGGAGGAGTGCCTTTGCCCAGCGATTGACACCTATGAGTATGTGACCTCCTGCTTGAGAGACTATGGCGGGGACCAAGTGGTTTCCAAGCCCTTGGCCAATGAAGCAAATTGGCAGTGGAATGAAGGAAACTGGCAAAGGAGTTGATTTTATATGATTTTTAAAGCTAGGTAACTTCATTGAGCTGTCAAGTCGAAAGGATACCTTTATGCATAATATTTGTAACATTTAACAACTTTAAAGATGTGCCCCCCCCTGTAATTTCCATAACAATGTCCAGTCTAGGAATGTTGTACTTGACTGCTATCTATGTGTCACATCCCACAAGACCACCCTTCAAATGGCTGGGGTCCCAACTGGCATGGCTGGGCAGGCAACACAGTGCAGCCCCTCTTGGCTCCACTGGGCAGGGTCCAGCAGCATGCCCCGCTCCCAAGCAGCTCCCATGATGCGCCCCCGCATGTGCCTGCCCAGGGTGCCATCAAGAAATGTTCTGCTGCTGCTGAACATCCCTTCTTTTCCTGCAGTGTGGGGTTACTTGAGAAGGCTGGGTTCATTTTAATAGATCAGTATTTTGTTGCAAAAGTGGTATTAATGAGTGCCTGGGACTACTGCTATAAAAGGGCTTGGCTTACTCCTTGCTGGAGCCACACTGTTTCCCAGTGCCTTGAGGCCAGCCCTAACCTTGTTCCACCTTGCCTTGTTTCAAGCCTTGGCGAGCCTTGTCCCACCACAGAGCACGGCAGAGTCATGTGAACTACTTTTCAAGCAAAACTGTTACAGAAAACCTGATCAAAATGGTGTCATCCTTATCAACAGGAACCTTAAAAATCTTGTATCCATCATGTGTTTCCCTGTTAATGGACCAATGCCATCCAGTGCAACAGTGTTTGGCAGTGGCTTGAAACTACTTGTGTTTACTCACTTTTGCTTCCACTCCAGTAACTTTGTAGCTTTAGTGGAGTGAGTTTATTGCTTGTTTAAAGGCTATAGCATGGAAACATAACCTCAGTAATGAGGGCTCTTATCCTGCGTCCTCTTTACAAGAAGGCTTTTTATAACCTGATAAAAATGCAGATGCCACCTGATGATATTTACCTAACGTCTCCCCTTGCTGGAAAGTTGGCCTAGGCCTTTGAATGGTCAGGAAAACAAGCATTCAGGTAAACACAAACGGTGAGTGCTGTGGTTAAACTCCCATTTTAAGTGACATTTAAGAATGTTTGCTTGCGGTAACTGAGGGGGAAATAATGTGATAGGATAGAAGGTATTTGATTTACTATTTACTCACCAGAGCTTTTAAGAAGCAATGCTATATATAATGTGATAGTAACCAGTGAGCAGGTGTAAGATTGCTTTCATTAAGTTTATCAGCTGTCCAGACCACTGACTGGACTTAATACATAGAGATCCCTGGTCTTCTTGCTATCATATGCAAAATTTGCCCTGTAAGTATTGAAACAACAACAACAATTATTTATACCCTGCCCATTTGGCTGGGTTTCCCCAGTAACTCTGGGCGGCTTCCAACAAAAGATTAAAAATACATTAAAAACTTCCCTAAACAGGATTGCCTTCAGATATCTCCTAAACATCAGATAGTTGTTTATTTCTTTGACATCTGATAGGAGGGCGTTCCTCGGGCGGGGGCCACTACCGAGAAGACCCTCTGCCTAGTTCCCTGTAACTTTGCTTCTCACAGTGAGGGAGCTGCTAGAAGGCCCTCGGCGCTGGACCTGTGTCTGGAAGAACGATGGGGATGGAGACACTCCTTCAGGTATATTGGTCCAAGGCCATTTTGGGCTTTAAAGGTCAGCACCAACTCTTTGAATTGTGCTCAGAAACATACTGGAAGCCAATGTAGGTCTTTCAAGACCGGTATTATGTGGTCTCGGCGGCCGCTCCCATATGCCACATGGATCTGAAGAGAAAACACAATAGGGCCTATGTGGTCCCTCTGGTCCCTCTACATATTTACAATAAGCTTCACCAAAGGGAGCTTTATATATCTTTGGAGACGCCATGTGTTATGCCAAGATCTGTTGATCTTCTAGGATTCCCATTCATGTGGGGATCCTCTACAGATTTGCTGTAAACATTGCAAGCTGCCAAAAAAACTCATGCAGCTTTGTGGGGCAAAGCTAAATGCTTACCACCATCCATGTTTTCTCTGCAGGTAGTAAGGTCTGGAAACGCCTATTGTCTACTTAGGTCACGGGTGGTGTCAGAATGCACTGTCCTGTGCTACAACCTTCTCATTCTCAGAACCTGCCAGAATGTGGCCACTTAGGAAATGCCCCAATCAAAAGCCAGGGTTTTTAAATTAAATTAAAATAGGGGCCACTATTCAGCCCTTCATAAATTCCTCAAGAAGGCCCATAAATGTCAGTTGATCTATGAAATGGTTAATGAAAATCAGCAGACAGATATTCAAATCCCAGAATGGGGAAGGGACACCCAAAGTGAAGCAGAAGAATGACAGAAAGGTTTTGACAAGAGGCTGGAATGCCAATAAAGGTTTTTTTTTTTGGGGGGGGCTCCCAATGTACAGTGATGCATTCTGGATTCTGGTTGGGACAGAGCTTTGTCTTGTCACTGTAAGAAACTATATATATATATATATATATATATATATATATATATATATATATAAAATATATTTTTAAAAAGATTTTCATTAGTAGAATTAGCTTTTCACCAATTTATTCATACAGCAAAAAAAGATAGTACTTGTATCTTGCTTCAAATTATTCATCCCTCAATTTTGAATGGCCATGTTTCATTGGCATTCAGATTTGTTATTTGCCTTACCTTAATTAGGTTAGTACACGTACTGAAATGTGTGAAGTCTTTTATTATAGTCTGAATATATTTGAAGGTGCAGCAATTCAACTTGCATATGGCACCAAATTTATACTAAAACACATTTCCCTTTAATTTTTAAATGTTTCTAAGCTTGTAACTGACAATGTGCCTCAGGGAGCAAAAGACTTACGCTGGTATTTGTAAGGTGATGTCAGAAAGAAGGCTTGAAAATAAGCCTTTGCTCTGATGGGGTTTGCTTTTCATGTGGTGCGTGAATTTTCTGGAGGCAGTTTCAAACAAACTCAAAATGTTAAAACTGAGGTGGTGCAGGTTCTTCTATATGGGGCCTGGACCACAATACTGAATATCAGATCTGACATCTAAAATGCAACCAAAGGGTATAGATGTTTGCACCAAGTAGGAGTTGTCAAAAGAAAATTCTACCAAATGTCCCAGAACAGAGTTGTTGAGGCATATGTAGAGCTTTTGTGTTAAGAATACGCAGTCTTCATTTCTGATTTTCTAGCATGTGAGGGGCATATCTACCTTCCCCTTCACTAATAATTATATGACGTTGAAGTTAAGAATTTAGGCCTACTATGGGGCCATCCACTGTGAAAATTGGGTTGCACATGCACTCACAGAGGCCTTCCTCGGTGCCAGCAGAAGGTCTCTTCCCCTGCTGAAATTAGCTTGGAAAGAATGAGAGTTCTTGTCCAAAAAGATTTGGCGGTCACTAGGATAGGGATCGGGGCGAACAAAGGCTAACCGACACCCGGGGCGGGGCAAACTGCCGGCTGCGCACGTGTTGCGCCACTACGTGTGACGCATGCGTGGCATTGCTACGTAGGGAGCATGTACGGCGTCACTATGTATAGCGCATGCGTGTGACACCGCACATGCGTTGAATGTAGCGGGTTGCCGCTGGCCCCACTCGAGCGCCGTACGGACATTGGTGGGATCCTCTGCTAGCATCTCCAGCCATGAACAGAGGATTCTTCACATGCGGCGGTATCAGCGCAATGGCTGCTTGTGCCGCCGCGCCCGGGGACAGTGGGGTGAGCACCCCACAGGGTGCCTTCTTGTCACCCCCCCCGACATGGCACCCAGAGCACACCGCCCCCCCACTTGTGTTGCCACTGATAGGGATGGCTAGACCTGAGGCAAGGTCCTCCTTTAAGATTGCAATGAGAATCCTGAGCTTGAGAAAAGAAGATACACCACATATGCGTGATAGTACACAGCAGTGATTTTATTTATACATACATACAGTACATACATACATACATACATACAGGCCAGGTTGCTTGTCTTAGAGAAATGCTATCTCTGGGCTCAGCCTCTTATCTCTGAAATGAATACACTGGTACCTCGGGTTAAGAACTTAATTCATTCTGGAGGTCTGTTCTCAATCTGAAACTGTTCTTAACCTGAGTTTCCACTTTAGCTAATGGGGCCTCCCGCTGCCGCTGTGCCTGTGTGATTTCTGTTCTCATCCTGAAGCAAAGTTCTTAACCCGAGGTACTATTTCTGGTTAGCGGAGTCTGTAACCTGAAGCGTCTGTAACCTGAAGCGCCTGTAACCCAAGGTACCACTGTACTTAACTTCTCTACGGATTCACTGAAGCAATGAATAATATATTTTTTACAACATATGTGATGAGAAGATTTTTGTAGGCTACATAATCATAAAAAAACAACCTAAAAAAAAGCCTTCTTTACTTTTTCATCATTTGCAGAGAAAACTAAACTCCACGAGCAAAGCAATTGTGTGTTTCTTCCCTTCCACCGACGAAATTAAACCATGACTTTCTCCATACGAAAGATACACTGGCTGTTTTAGCGCAGCAATTACAGTTGTCGTCACCTGTGTCACAGGGGTCATAGAGATAACTGAGGACAAAACACAAACTTACTGACTTATCCAGGCCCATACATTCATGAAAAGAAATAAAATGCATGGCTAGTATGTTAAATAAACCTGATGAGGCAATGTATGCATACACCTTCCTTTTATTTTAAAGTCTTACTGGCATAAGGTCTTGAGCATGTGAAGAGCATATGATCCATACTGGTAGCATGTCACATTGGCTCAGTTTTTTAAAAAATGGAGCCCTCTTTCATTATGGCCTTCTTTACTCTCTTTTCCATCTTAATCAGTCCTCACATTTGTTAACAGAATCTTGCGTTTTTTTTACTGGGAGCTCTTGCTGTCATTAACTGGACTTTGGCTGGATCTAGACACATTAAAAAAAGTTTCAGGAAAACGCGTTGCAACCCTCATAATAGGAAATCAGGTTGTTGAAAGACTGAACTCTACAGCACCATCTGGTGCCACAGTGTTATAATGCATTTTTATTTTTTTACTAATGTAGCTGAATGCCCTTCCTGAATGCCGTAAGACTTCCTTATGTTGCTCATCAGTGCCTTGTGTCTCTCAACAATCAGCAGCATGAAAAACTGTGCATGTGCACAACACAAATTTATATGTGGCCCCTACCACATAGCCACTGCCACCCAATGTCTGCTTGCAGGTAATAATCACTACTCACTCAAACATGAAGATCTAAAAAAATAGAATTGTAGAGTTGTAGAGTTGGAAGGGACCCTAATTTAATCAGAGGCAATAGCAATTGAAGAAGTAATCTGACATGTTTTTTCTGAATCTGATAAAAAAAATATTAATTTCAGCTCGTGGGAAAACAAAAGCAATATGCAGGAACACACGCAGCTGTGCAAACCTCAAGCCAAAGTTTGTGTTCAAACATTGTTTAGTTTTTTAAAGATATGAATATGAATTAATATGCAGCCTGACAGGTGTCTGATCACAGGATTGCGGCTCCCTGTAAATATGATCAAACATAACCACTATGGCAAAGCCAACTCAGAGACCTGGAGATTCCAGGTCTGTGATACCTAGATCAATCGAAACAGAGCCTGTTTGTTTTCTCAGTGCCATGTTTGCTCCATGGGGGAAGCAGCTGAATAGATCAGATAGCCCACTTTGTCTGGACATCTAGATTTACTGTCCTTCTGAAGATTAAATGTTTGCTTGTTTTAGTAAACTATGAATGTATATCTCATGTTCACCACACACACACAAAATCACTCTCAGTTTTAACAGTGTTGATTTTACTGCAATCCTTTATTCACTGGATTTCAATAAGCCTTTGAAGCAGGAGTTGCCAACCGATGGTGCTTTTCAGATTTTCTTGGACTATAATTGCCATCATTCCTGACCATTGTGCATGCTGGCTAGGGCTGATGGGAGCTGGAGTCCAATAACATCAGGAGGGTCACAGCTTCCTCACCACTTGGCTAAGTCGGGGAAAGGAAATTGGAAATTGCTTGTTTCTCCTTATGCAACAAAGTCCCTGGCAGAAGGGATCATGCCTATGTGTTGTCTTCTACTGCTGTAGATTTTAACCAATAATGGTTCATCTGCATGGTTTTTCTGAAAGAGTCAGAGTTCTCTAGCACAGATAGGGAGCCTCTCCTACCCAACTCCCCAGATTTTTGCTTTTGGTATTTGTACAAAAGCATTGGAAGTTTCAAATGTTGGGCAACTGTGAATCACCATGCTCCCCACGCCCAATTTTCTGAGCTATCAAAAACACAGGAATCAAAAGTGGAAAAATGGTGGGGGGATTATAGTGGGATGTGCATATGACTTTCAATAAGAACTATAGCAGCTTTATCACACACCTTTCAGTCTCTAGTGCTCAAACATACACCCAAAAAGTTTGGAGCTCAGCTGCCTCTACCTGATAAAAAAGGCCTGTTCAGGAATGTGGAATACGTTGTTGTTGTTGTTGTTGTTTTATTGATACTCTGCCCATCTGGCTGGGTTTCCCCAGCTACTCTGGGCGGCTTCCAGCAGAATATTAAAACATAATAAATCATCAAACATTATTTTTTTCTAAAAGTGTTGTGGGGTTTTTTTTTATCTCCTTGACATCTGATGGGAGGGCACCAGAGCAGAGAAGGCCCTTTGGACAGGGACCCCAATTTCTGGGCATCCCTGTCCCATCAACAACATAATCACAACCACCACCAAGTCAGTTTGGTTGCATGAGTCTGTAATAAACTCTCTCTCTCTCTCTCTCTCTCTCTCTCTCTCTCTCTCTCTCTCTGTGTGTGTGTGTGAGAGAGAGAGGGGGGGGAGAGGGAGAGGGAGAGAGAGAGAGAGAGATTCTACCTATCATCTCACACAGCCTCCATTCCAGGATGTATGGGGAATACATACATTCCAGTGTGCATTAGCTCAGTGACAGAGCATCTTCATCGCATACAGAAAGTTCCAGGTTTGATCCTCAGCATCTCCAGCCAGGTAGGGCTGGGAGACATGCCTGCCTGAAGCCCTAGTCAGCGTTGACTATGTTCAGTTGTTTGACGTGTATAAAGCAGCTTCCTCTGCTTTTAAGCTTTCACCGAAGCACTTCAAAGCACTATGCAGTTGCCTGCCTTCTTCCTTCTGTATTCTGTTTTCCTTGGGTGGTGTGCAAATGGCTCCTTTTGTGCTTGTACTTTGTTTCTTTTTGCCATTCTTCACTATGACTAATATCCTTTATGGTACCTTTATAGTGTTCATGTTTGGGCTGTGCTTCCCCACTGTAGTGTATATTGTCTACAGCTGTGTCACGACTGGCTGCTAGCAACAATACTCCAAGCTGCATAGGCAATGGGAGTGGAATTGGTCTCCCAGGCTGCTGCCACACTTTTACTCTGGTGAAAAGAGATATTGGCTAGAGCACGACTTAATTCTCTTTCATACACTGATTCATTGAGGCAGAAATGTATATAATGATTCATAGAAACAAAAGCTTTGCCGGTTGTCAGAGTTGCTTCAAGATCCTAGCTCACAGAGGATCACGCTAGCCAACGGTCATTAAGTAAAAGTCTTTATTGAGTTACAGTTTCCATTCTCAAGCTGCTGCGTGCAACTCTACGTCTAGTAGCTAGATCGGCGAAGCTCCGTCTGAATCTCCGCCCCTTGTACACCAACTTAATATCCTAGCCCTGCTCCACCTTTTCCGCCTGACTGTTCTTCTCTGGGTCCCTCTGCCCCCCTGGGTCTCTTCCTTCCGGGATTCTTCTGACGCTGACCCCCCGGACCCTCCTGTCTCCTTGCGCCGGGCTTTAGGACCCGGCTCCCTTTCCGGACTGCCTACTGCGCCGCCTTCCTGTGCATTTGAACTTGGCGCGCGCGCCCAACCTTCCACCTTCCGTCTAACCGTCTCTTCGCTCCCAGATGGAGGTGTGGCCACCCCTGACTCGTGCCCTCCCTCCTGTTGTGAGCTGCCAGCGCTTGCCCCCTGGCTCCCTTCCTCTTCCCTGTTCTCTGGCGGTGACGCTGGTCCCGATCTCCAACTGCTCTCCTCTGAGTCCCCTCTGGCTCTATCTTCCTGGGGTGCCCCCCTAAACTCCCCCCTTGCCTTGGCCACTGGTGCTCCTTTCTGTGAATCCTCCGATTCACTGGAAAGACTCGGAGATCTCGGGTCGTCGTCATCACTCATCTTTTCTTCTGCCTCCTCCCCTTCGCTCTCTGTTTCCTCCCTTGCCCTTGCCTCTGCTCCTGAACCCCTGACACCGGTGAATAGCACCACTCTTGGGTAAGAGTGAATAACATCCTCATTCCAGCCAAGGAGGAGTCAGACACCTGCCTCGGGCAGCAGAGCCAGAGAGCAGAAGGTTTGAGGGAAGATGCTATGCTATCCCCAGCAGCAAAGTAAGATTCAAATGACATTTCAGTTAGCTTCTATATATGTGATTTGGGGTGGGGAACGTAATGTCATTTACCTCAGGGACCAAAATGTATTTGGCTTGCTCTGTTTCCACCTGCTCCAGATGTTCTTAAGGCAGCTTTCGGGTGATGGATATGCAGCTGTTCATGGACTCATCTACACAGCTGCAAATAAAACGTTTTAAGTGTGTTGATTAAAACACTTAACATACTGAGAGCTGGACCATAAATAAGACTGATTGCCGATCAGAATTGATGCTTTTGAATTATGGTGCTGGAGGAGACTCTTGAGAGTCCCAGGGACTGCAAGAAGAACAAACCTATCCATTCTTAAGGAAATCAGTCCTGAGTGCTCACTGGAAGGACAGATCCTGAAGCTGAGACTCCAATACTTTGGCCACCTCACGAGAAGAGAAGACTCCCTGGAAAAGACCCTGATGTTGGGAAAGATGGAGGGCACAAGGAGAAGGGGACGACAGAGGACGAGATGGTTGGACAGTGTTCTCGAAGCTACCAGAATGAGTTTGACCAAACTGCGGGAGGCAGTGGAAGACAGGAGTGCCTGGCGTGCTCTGGTCCATGGGGTCACGAAGAGTCGGACATGACTAAACGACTAAACAACAACAAGTGTGTTGCAAAGTGCAATATACAAATGTGACACTAGATGGTGGCAGTGAGCTATGCAAAATTCAATGTATTTTTTTCAAAACCTTTTTTTAAAAGCATTTTCACAGCGTTTTTTATACGTGTGTAGATTCTACCCATGCTGCCATGCAGGAAAGGTTTTCACCTACCTAAATCCCCATATCTTCCTAAATATAAAAGGCATAAAAGCCCTCACTCATACCAAAAGGCTGGCCACAACATTACAGCAACCAAACAGATTTCTGGTTGCACATTGCAATGGGTGATGTGCCTTCTTATCCAAGCAAAACTTTCTGTGTTCAGTTGATGACAGAAAGATAGGCATTTTCCTCCCCACATGGCCTGAATTTGGTAACAGACTGATCCACTTGTGCATGCCGACTTCCAATTATTAACCGCCTGCTTAGGCTGTTTTTCATGACTTCCAATGTTTCATAACTGAATATTTTTTTCTGTCTCATTGCTTCTGTAAAGTTGATGGTGGGTGGCTGCATTTGGAAGGATGAGAAATGTAACAGTAGCTCTAGGAATTAGTTTATTTTCCAGGAAAGGGATATGCTTCAAAAACATTTTGATATTCTGTTTTATGTTTGCACCACCTCCATTTCTGGGTCATTGTGCATGGGAACTGGAAATGTTGGCTCTCTTCACCCACAAACTTTAATTAGTTACTAACCAAATTCATTGCATGCTTCTTGCACTTATGATGAAAAGTAGAGCCACTTTAGGTAGGGAATTCGTATCATTATGCCTTCTAATGAAGGTGATGGAGAAGCAAGAGAATATTGAATGCCTATTGCTCTTTGATATTTTGTAAGGAGGAAAGAAATTATTAGGGATCTCTTGGGTCTTTGAAAAAGCTTAAAACTCAGTGTCACCTTGAGGTTTGGAACAAAAGCAGGATCACAATTTTAATAACAACAAGTCAGAAAGCTAGTAGAAGACACTAGCTGTCTGCAGTTGCCTGCTAGCTCTTTCATAAGCTTGTGGAACTGCAGTGATGGTTGACCCCAGGGGCCAAACTAAACCTACTTACGGTACTTGCTTTTGGGTGGGGGGGGGCATTCATAAATGCATTCATAACACCACGGTGTTGCTAGTCTGAAATGAAATAGTTGGGGGATGGAAAAAAATAGAGGACATATGTATTTGCTCCCAATTACCTGACTGGTTTTACAGTCATGATTTCGAGGGATGAAGTGGCAGCCATTGCAAACGTAAGCTGGCCACATGGCTGGGTAAATTTAATAAATCTTCTTTCAGCCCACATGCAAAAGAGAATGAAGAGACTCAGCTGTTTCCTTTCATTCTGGTTTTGAGCTCTTCTCAACCATCAGTGAAACTATTCAGAAACCAACTGGATTCACTGAACTCAAATTCAACTTAAAGGTAAAGGTACCCCTGCCTGTACGGGCCAGTCTTGCCAGACTCTGGGGTTGTGCGCCCATCTCTCTTAAGAGGCCGGGGGCCAGCGCTGTCCGAAGACACTTCCGGGTCACGTGGCCAGCGTGACAAGCTGCATCTGGCGAGCCAGCACAGCACACGGAACGCCGTTTACCTTCCCGCTAGTAAGCGGTCCCTATTTATCTACTTGCACCCGGGGCTGCTTTCGAACTGCTAGGTTGGCAGGCGCTGGGACCGAACGACGGGAGCGCACCCCGCCGCGGGGATTCGAACCACCGACCTTTCGATCGGCAAGTCCTAGGCGCTGACGCTTTAACCCACAGCGCCACCCGCGTCCCTTTCAAATTCAACTTAGTTCTGAGTAAATTAGCATAGGATTGTACCATAAGGGAGGTTGTTATTACTGGAGGATTCTCATTTGATGTGACAATAAATATTGCAATTGAGTTATTGCGTAACATAATGACAAGTGGGGGCTTGATTAAAATCAGTGTGGTTTGATTGATTTAAAATATGAGTGAAGCACATGGAATAACCTTCAGATTAATACTGAGGAGTATCTGATGTTGTATCTTGGGTGTTGACATAAATACAGGTATCAGCATTACATGTGAAGGATTGTCATTTATATAGTTACCTAACCTAGTCTATTTTTATAGTTCTTTTTTAAATACTTATTTAACACTTTACATTTCTGCCACAATTAAGTGGATGATGAAAAATGTTTTAGTAACTTTGGGTGACTGCATGAAGTGTCAAGACCAATATAAAGAAAAAGATGTTACCTAAAAACTACCAACTACTGAGAAAAATCAGAGAGCATTTGGTAATTGCGTTGTTAAAATGGTGTTGTTAAATTAGTGACCTGTTTCTGTGTAGGCTGCTCTTTCTGCTTTAATCCATGATTCCGCTCTTGAGCTGCTCTGTAAAAACAAAATGGTGTGTTCCCATATTAATTATAATGAGGAATGTCAAAATGGCTGGAATATTTTCCCCCTGTTCGCCAAAGTGAATGAAATTTTAAGACACAAGTCCCTACAGAGTGGATTAAGCCTACCTGATCGTGAATAAAATAGTTGGGGTTGGGAGGTGTTTTAGCTCTTGCTTTTTCTTACCTTAATTAAGAGGTGACTTGGCTTTCATTTTCTTAAAGCAGGGCAATGCAGGTGTTTGTTTGTTTTTTAAAAAAATCTTAAATTAAGGTTTTTACTTAAAAATATATATCCTGGTTTAGCACATAATGAAACAAAAAACAATCCAAAGATCAGCTGTGGCCCACAGACAACATTTTGGACTGCTTCATTTTCTGCAAATGGAGCTAGAGTTATACAGTCATACCTTGGAAGCCAAACATCTTGGCACTCATACGTTTTGGCTCCTGAACATCGCACCTGGAAGTGAATGTTCCGGTTTACAAATGTTCTTTGGAACCCAAATGTCTGGCACAGCTTCCACAGCTTCTGATTAGCTGCAGGAGCTTCCTGCAGCCAATCAGAAGCTGTGCCTTGGTTTCCAAATGTTTTGGAAGTCAAACAGACTTCTAGAACGGATTTCATTCGACTTCTGAGGTACGACTGTATAGGGTTATAGGAACACATGGCTAGATCAAGAAGGTGACCTGGATCTAACCCAGGAGGATATTGGAATTGCACTTTGACTTAGGAGAGAAAGACTTCTGAATCACCCCAAATCACCTCATTATTCAGCCCCTACATAAAGCTAATATACACCTCTAGCAACGGCAGAAGCATTTTAAATTGTGTTTTGTAACGCAGTGGTACTTCGGGTTACAGATGCTTCAGGTTACAGACTCTGTTAACCCAGAAATAGTACCTCGGGTTAAGAATTTTGCTTCAGGATGAGAACAGAAATCGCACAGCGGTGTCGCAGCAGCAGTGGGAGGCCCCATTAGCTAAAGTGGTACCTCAGGTTAAGAACAGCTTCAGGTATAAACGGACCTCCAGAATGAATTAAGTTCTTAACCAAAGGTACCACTGTATAGCTCCTTCCAATAGCAAATTCAGGCAGTTATTGTTGCCAAACTAGAGCTACTGTATTAACATGCTTGGGGGAACCTGAGGTTTGCAGAACTACAATCACCTTTAAAAAGAAAAAGGAAACTAAGGGACACCCTGCTCCCCAAATTAATTTTGACCATTCTTAGTAGCCATAGGGCATTGTATATTCAGTTGGAAAAGTAAACAGGAAGCCAGGAACAGGGTTGAAATGCTGACTGTACCTAACAGTCAGGGGTCCCTTTGCCTTTATACCTTTATACCAAAAGGAATTACTGTGAAAATAAGAAATGGGGGGATTTTGTCTTCAATTAAGACACCATATTACCAAAAAAGAAATAAATATTCTGGAAGAGACCTCAAATATCTGAATGTCTCTCTTGGTTGGGATGGGGAAATGGGATGGAATAATCAACTCATTGGGGAATCTGTGGCCTACAATACTCATCATCCCTAGACATTGACATTGACCATGCTTGTTGGAGTTGATGGAGATTGGAGCCCAATACTATATTAAGACCACATGCCATCTTTGTTGTAGACTGTGTGCCTCATTCCTTTTGTTAAGTATGGGTGTGTGGGATACTCATCTTCTCAAAGATGCTGACAGAGACCCTGGAGAGCTGCTTCCAGTTAGAATACACATTACTGGGCTTGATGGACAAATGCTTTGATCTGGGATAATGCAGGTTTCTGTGTTCCACGTGGAGTTGAAGATGTGCTATTTTGAAGTACTCTTGACCCTAGCTAGGCTAGGGTCACAGCCAGCTAAGTAAGCCATTTGTTGCACTCAGATATTGGATCCTGCCTTGGAGAAGCTGCTTACAGTAAAATCCAATAATGCCAGCTTTAATGGACCACTTCTAAATGACCTACCATTGTGCAAGGACTACCGATAATGTAGCTAAGCATTAAATTAAGAATGCAGTTGTACTTCCAATCAAGTAATGAAGATGAACAGCTATGCGTTACATACTATTTTCGCCCAAGCACCATGGAGGGCACCACACTTCTCTCCAGTTCTAGCCAATGTAGTAAGAGTAGTGTTTTAAATTGGAATCTGAATGATCAAATCCCCACTCAGCCACAAAACTTACAGGATGACCTTGGGTCAGCCATGGTCTTCTGCCCAGCTTACTTCATAGGAGTTTGGTGAGGAAAAGAATGGGGAAGAGGGACTGTGTTGAGCACCTTGGAAGAAAAATTGAATTTGTATACATGCAACAGATAAATATCAAATATCCTGTAGAACTTCTCAGCCTCTTCTGTGAAAGGGAGGGGATGAAGGAATTTGTTTGTAAAGACGACTCTTAGCTATTCCATATGCATCTGATGCAATTAGTAGTTTCCTTGAGTGTAACTCCTGGTTAGGCACATCAGCCTATCTGTAAATGAAGTTTAAGGACTTGTGCATGTATTACAGCTGTCCATTTTTATTCATAAGTGTTCAGAGGTCTGATGAGCTAGTAGTAAGGCAATGAAAAAGGTTTTTTGGGGGGAAGGGATAATGTCAGGAAATCTGGTCCATGTTCTATGTGTGTCCCAATTCACCAAGGTCTAGAGTAGTTCCATTCCAGATCTTACACAAAGCCCTGGAGAGCAGGCCCCAGGGCAGCTAAGGACAGTGTTTTCCCCCACCCCACCACTAATGTTTGTTTTAGAACAAACTCAATGAAATGCTTTAGTCACCATCATTCATGCAAAAACTATGCCTTAAAACCATCCACGGCAAATCGAATGAGTGCAAGAAGAACCACAGTGAATTAAGGACTAGTGGCAGCTGTTGTATAACAGCACCTTGTAGAGAAGGATTGTAAAACTGGACTCCACAGGGTAGTTCTTATATTGTGATGGCCCTAATATAGCTGTGCTTTTGAAAATTGTTCTGTATCATTAATTTTACATTGGGAAGATTCACCTGATGGGAACATTCTTTCCTATATCCCCAAATCAAGGATAATCTTCTTTGATGTCTTCTACCATAAAGGCAGAGTTTTATCATTGCTAAGGACTCTATTAACTGATAGAATAAATGTTACCTGCAGTCTAAACCTAAGCACGCTTACTCATGTGTCAGTTTCACTGAGTAATTCTGATTCCTGAGTAAATGTGCTTAGGGCTACATACTTGTAGAGAGTATAAATTTATTTGACAAGTGCTCTGTGGGTTTCAGGCTGTATTTCTGTTTAATTACCTGCATTTCTCCAAACTTTCTTACGTCTTGCAATCTTATCCCTGATATCATGCTGTGCTTTTGTCTGGAGAACAATCATGGGAAAAATATGTTAGGAAACTTCTACAACCCTAAACAGTAGAGGTGGCTGTAAATGGACCAGGGGAAAGGCCCACAGAACCAATACTTTGATAGACTTTTTTTCTAACAAAGCTGTTCTGCACAAACACAGCTTCTGAGAAATGTTTGATGATCATAAAGAAACATCACTGAACAATGTAGTAAGTTAACACAGTATTGCTTAAAGGCCTGAAACCTTACACTTCTTAACTGTCAGACAAGAGAGAAAGGGAGAAGTTCAAATACTCCTTCTTCTAACAAAAACATGGATTCTTTCCTGAAGGTTTCCTCCCTGCCAACAGAGTTAGAACTGTGTGATATCTTTTAGAATCTGCAGAAGAAACATAAGTATGAAGCTGAGGTACATTGAAATCGGGACATTTTAGGGCTCTGGCATCTTAAAGGAACTTTAGTCTTCGTTTCCTATGTGGCTTGGCTATTTGTTGCACATTTATCCTGCCTTTCTCTGAGGAGTTCAAGGTAATGCACATAATTATGTCATTTTTTTTAAGGGTGTATGAGTTGTTAGGGGAGGGGTAGTACCTCTGATAGGGGACATGTCATGCTCCTTTGGGGTAGTTTTTCCACCTTTGGTCCCCACCCTGCACTCAGCTCTCTGTAGGGTATAAGCCTTCTACTTCCACTGAACTCTTTATCAGACAACGATGAATATCAGGAGCACAAAAGAAGGCCAAGTCTCTTAGGCAGCCATGTTTAAGGAGCATTGATTCAGTAGGCAAAAGTTTCATGAGTCTGCTAATTAGATTCTGTTGCTGAGAATTACAGCATCTATTCATGTCTGCTTATGGACCACCCCCTATGAGAGCCAGTGTGGTGTAGTGGTTAAGAGCGGTAGGCTCATAATCTGGTGAACCAGGTTCGCGTCTCCTCTCCTGCACATGCAGCTGCTGGGTGACCTTGGGCTAGTCATACTTCTCTGAAGTCTCTCAGCCCCACTCACCTCACAGAGTGTTTGTTGTGGGGGAGGAAGGGAAAGGAGAATGTTAGCTGCTTTGAGACTCCTTCGGGTAGTGATAAAGCGGGATATCAAATCTTCTTCTTCTTTGGAGTCTCCTAAATTGTTGGAGGGATCGTTGCATCTTCTCAGAAAGCTAAACCCACAGCTGCTGTTTAAAAATGGTTATTGAGTGTTGTTTTAATAGATGCTCAGAATTTAGAGAGATCTGGAATGAGGAATTGGAATTTGAATCAACCCAAACAATGCAAAATTGCTTTAGAATCTATATAGAATGTTTCTCTAGATTTCAGATTGAGACTGATCCAGCAAAAAAAATAAAGAAATATATTTTGGATGTATCAGACTCCACTGTGCCTTTAGAGGAAGACACTGCCTGATACAGACAAATGCTGGAGGTGTACAGCTCAAAATGCATCCCAGAGATATATATGATGTGGACCTGTCTAGTGATACATATTTTTTGGTCTGAAGTTGCCATCTCTATCGATTTTGTACATTTAAATTACATTCCTGTTTTATGGGGATTAATGGAAGGAAAACAAAAGTGGATTTTTGTGAGCCTTATGATGATTAAGAGACTTATACTTCAAGCCTGGAAGGATAAACACTTGCTGTCTACTATACAATGGTCTAGGGACCTTACCATGCTTGCTACATTTGAACATACTTTCCGTAAATGTCAACCTTGTGTGGATACCTAATTGGACATCTAGAGGGCCTATATTGGCTTACGTGTTTCATTTCAGATGGAAGTACTAGTGTTTATTGTATTCTTACAGTGAGCTGATAAGTGTCTGTTGTCACTTTGGGCTGTTTCTTTCCTTTTTTTAAAAAAAATGTTCTTTGCTTGTGGTCTCCCCTCTCCTTTTTTGTTGAATTTGATATTTTTCCAAAAAGAAATGAAAAATACATTGCAAAATTGAGCATATTAAGTAAAATTGTATATTAGGATAAATATGCAATAAAAAGCTGGTTAATTTTCATGAGCATTAAAAGAAATCTCAAACCTATGTGCTAAATGGAACTTAGGTAAAAGTAAAGGGACCCCTGACCATTAGGTCCTGTCATGACTGACTCTGGGGTTGTGGTGCTCTTCTCGCTTTATTGGCCGAGGGAGCCGGCGTACAGCTTCCGGGTCATGTGGCCAGCATGACTAACCAGAGCAGCACACGGAAACGCTGTTTACTTTCCCGCCGGAGCAGTATCTATTTATCTATTTGCACTTTGATGTGCTTTCGAACTGCTAGGTTAGCAGGAAAATGGAACTTAAGAGTGGAAAAATGAGAAACTGAGAGAAACTAAAAATGGCAGATTAGTCTGTCTCTACCCAAAACATTCTGTGTCAGGAACAGCCAACATGATACCTTCCAGTTGTTGTTGAAATACTACTCTAATCATTCCTGTCCCTTGCCCATGTGCTAACTGGGGCTGACAGAAGTTGTAGTCAGAGGCAGATTTATGGAAGCACGACTGATTCAGTCACAATGAGCATGGAGACTCAAGGACACTGCAACTATGATATAGAATAGAAGGCAAAAGGCGAGGGGTGCTAAACTTCATTGCCACTGAAATTTGAGACCCCAAGTCTGCCACTGTTGTAGTGGGAGAGTCACCACATTGACAACACCTCCATCCTCTATCTTGAAGTGCCTGCAATTCTAAAACAGATAGTGATTGACATTCTACCAAGTGAAAAGAAAGGTTCTTCTGTAATGGAGGGAAATCTGAGCTGTGTAGACCAAAATATGCTAAGATCGCAACCACATTTCAAGTTGCACCAAAGCTTTCATGAAAACTCATTTGGCTCTGCCACAAGGGCAACCCAGAATCATAGACTTGTAGAATTGGAAGAGACCCCAAGGGTCAAGTTGGTATATGGAATATGGAATAAAACTAAACTAGAAATGTAAATAAATGCACAAAGACCGTTCAGCTGTTTGGCTAAAGATGATTAAGCTCATGGGTATAAAGAAGGCCAGGTCCTGAATGGAATGCTTGGAATTTAAGCTCATGAATAAATCAGTGTTCCCTTGATACCAATTCAAGATAGCCAGCGGTTTAAGGCTGATAATATTCAAACACATGCTGGCATTTTCCTACGGTGCTTCCAAAGACAAATTGCTTGAGTTTAGTCACTGTGTTAAATGCCAGGTCTTGACAAAGGAACTTAAAAGGGGCAACAACAAATGAGGCATTATAATAATCATTCTAATGCTATTTGTTCATGGTGAGACTGTCATGTGACTGTCATTGTTTCTGCAGGTACAACAAGGTCCTAAGTAGGATTGGGCTATATCTGGTTTTCAACATCATAATAGATCATCAGCTAAACATTGCAATATATATCCCAATGTCTGAAATAATGATGGAACTATGTAGAGGTGAATAGTAGGGCTGGGTGATACCTGTTTTTCAACATTGTGATATATCACCAGCTAAACATTGTGGTATGCCAATATATCACAATGTCAGAAAAAAGGATGGAGCTATGCAGAGGCATTGGTCGGCTTTCCCACATTGTGATTTTTGCATAGCGCGCGCACACACACACACACACACACACACACACCATGATTTGTGATATATTGCCAGGCCAAAATTTATGAAACTCATATCATGATATGGACTTCAAACCAGTTTGGGATGACATATCGCCCCACCCTACTCTTAAGCAAACTGGATCAGGATCCTACTGGAAGACAGGAGATGTGTAGCCCTCCCCCTTCAACACTCATACTGAAATGGCTGGGCTGGGGGTGGAGTGCATGCAGTCATCTCCACTGCCCTCCCCCCTTCTTTCATTACTTGTACCAGGATTATAGTGCATGAATAGGGCTTATATTTTGCGTAGTTAAATATCACTTCATACTTAAGCAATAAAATGGTTAGTTCATAGGATCACAGGAAACTATTTTATAGCAAGTCAGATCCGTTGATCTTGCTCAATATTGGTGACACGGGTTGGCAGCAATGTACTAGGATCTCAGATAGGAGTTTATTTCAGCTTTGCCCAGAAACACCAGGGCTTGATACTTTTGCATTCAAAGCATGTGCTCTACCATTGAGCTATAGCCCTTCTCTCTCTCTCTCTCTCTCTCTCTCTCTCTCTCTCTCTGTGTGTGTGTGTGTGTGTGTGTGTGTGTACACACATGGGAAAAACTTGAAAACTGAAAGGGCTGTGCAACTCTGGCTGTCAAGGAGATGCCTTCATATAGAAGGTTGGGCACTGCCCAAACTCTGACCTCTGTTACTACTGAAAACCCTTGCATCTTTCACCTTTCCACCCCTACACATTTCACTTTTGGCCAAGCCAACAAAGGTCCATATAGTTAAAGCTATGGTTTTCCCAGTAGTGATGTATGGAAGTGAGAGCTGGACCATAAAGAATGCTGATTGCCGAAGAATTGATGCCTTTGAATTATGGTGCTGGAGGAGACTCTTGAGAGTCCCATGGACTGCAAGAAGATCAAACCAATCCATTCTTAAGGAAATCAGCCCTGAGTGCTCACTGGAAGGACAGATCCTGAAGCTGAGGCTCCAATACTTTGGCCACCTCATGGGAAGAGAAGACTCCCTGGAAAAGACCCTGATGTTGGGAAAGATGAAGGGCACAAGGAGAAAGGGATGACAGAGGGTGAGATGGTTGGATAGTGTTCTTGAAGCTACCAGCATGAGTTTGACTAAACTGCGAGAGGCAATGGAAGACAGAAGTGCCTGGCGTGCTCTGGTCCATGGGGTCACGAATAGTCGGATACGACTAAACGACTAAACAACAACAGCAAACCACAGCTTCAATTAGGTGTGACAACAGGCACAGATAGCTTGGAGTGTGTTGAAAAGCAACATACACACACACATACATACATACACACACACACACACACACACATCCCTCAACCACACACAAAAGATAAGCATGCTATTGAAACAAGCCACTGACTCCAACCCTGGCGCCTATCAAAAAAAGGGGCTTATTATGAGTGATAATAAAAGTGCATAAAGGGTATTAATGGCAGCAACAGTTTCCTAATCTACACTGAATTTCCCTAGCAACCTATAAAGTGGCTGCTAAATATTGTGCTTCATGTTTGTTTTTTCCTTAGGCAAATTATTCACAGAGCTATTTTGTGGGGTTATCAAGTAAGAGCAAGCAGAGAGGTAATCTAAATGTGGAAACAATAAGCGTCCACACCCCACAACTGCTGGCTGAGGCATACGCGAGCAAAGGCTGCATTTCTATAAGTAGGCCTGGTATTTAACCCTGACAGCATAATCTTAAATAAGTTTCCATATGTACAATGAAGCTTGCTCCCCAAAAAAATGTCCAGAGGAAAGCCCCCAGCCTTAGTATTGGTTTTGCCACTTGTTCTGTATAATATACAATAGGTAGGGATTCTCAGAACAGACATCCTATTTTTCATGTTATATCCCCATTACATATTGAACCCATGGACCCAGTGCTGAAATGGATCCAGTTGTTTCTCGCCACCTGTGAAATGCTCCAGTGAAGCCCACCTGTAACCATCATTAGCTTTCTTTCACCTCCAGGTAAAAACTTATCTCTTTCCCAGGCATTTGATAGATTATGATGTTTTTGCTTTGCTTTGCATTGCTTTTGCTTCTATTTTGCTGCTTCTGTTTTATGTATTATTGTGCGGCTTTTATGTATATAGTAATATACTGTATTGTGCTTTTTATGTTATGGCTTATGTAAATTGCTTGGAGATTTCTTATGCGGCAAGTGGCTGGTAAATTGACATCATCATCATCTCAAGCTGCAACCTGTGGGAATAGCTGCAGTTCTGAAACTGCTGTGGAAGTTCACAAAGTGCAGTTCATTTGTTTATCTATTGGGTTTCTTACCCACCCTTCACCATAAGGTCCCAGGGCAGCTTACAGCCATATAATTATACAATTATAAAAACAAGCAAATCGTAAGCATGCATGTTTTGGGAGATGTATTAAGTGCCTTTTTTATATGAGCCAGAAGTGATGCAAGACTTTTATATCTGGACTGGCTTTTGGTAGCAGGGTTTAAACCACTGCTCAGAGAGAAGGTTTGCCATGGAACTGATGGAGTTTCTCTGCATGTTTCATTGAATTCTAGTTACATATCTAGGCTGTTCAGATTAAACTGGCCAAATGTGCCCCAAATCCCATTCCCATTTTATAGGGATGAAAGATGGCGACACACCTAGGGCAGGGCAACTCATCTCTGGATGAGTTAGTATTCTACAACAGTCAGTGAAATATATATTTAAAGTGCCTGTCACAAACTCTTCTTATTCACCATGCAACTAACGGCTTTCAGATAGCTGGCTTGAAAGCCTAATGGGGATTAAATCTGTATTATTCTCCTCTGGGTGTCTATGCATTGTGTTAAGAGGAGGAAATGATTTCCATTTGATGCAAATTATTTCTGAATTTCAGTTCTTTGAATAGTAACTTAAAAGAGCCAGAGAAACTATTGCAAAAAGCAGATATCTAACATTTTTCAAGCTTAATGAGCTCAGAAACCATTCTGTTCCTTCAAATGTATTACATGAATAGTTACACCTGATAGAACGAAATGCTGCTAGATTTACAGTTCTCATGGCGATGCTTTTACCTTGTTATTTTAAAGAAGTGAACATTTTAAAAAGATGCATTTTCTTTCCCATTACAGTTCTAAGCAGACATTGTAACATTATCCTCAAGAACATCAGTGCTATTTCGCTTGGCAGGGACGGCTCTATTTATAAACCTTCTGTCTCCATGTTCACTGGCAAGACTACCTACTGATCTAGTCAGTCAAAAGTGCCTTGTTTGTTGTGACAAATACCATAGGCATGTCACGCTATGCGATCTTGCTAGAACTTGCAAGTTATGTAAGAAGAATCCATATATGAAGGGACATTTTTTTTAAAAGGTACACCAGGTGTTACAGTATATATCTGTGCCACAATCCAAGACAGATTTATGTACACTTAAAATCAATGGGATTAGATGTGTATTGAGATTCTGGCTGCTGGCCAGTGTGTTGAAAGAGGATAAGTATTTGAATTGGAGTCGTTGAGAAGGCAGGATCCCCTATTCAAATCAATCAATCAATCAATCATATTTCCATCCAGTATTGGATATGTGATAAGGCTCACTCTGTGCACCACTGACCAAGCAAAGGCCAGGACATGGTGAAAGTTGTTGAACTTGTTTTAAGAAGACCCAAAAATTGTTAAGCCACGGTTTTTCAGTTGACTTCTAAGATCCAGGACAAAGCACCACCTTTCTGAAATTCCTCCCCCAGACGTCAATTCCGGATGTATGGCAGCCCTACAAAGGGGATACAACCAGTAACAGGTTGGTTCACAAGTAGTTGGGTGAATCATCTTGCTTGCTTCTTTATTTTCAGAAGCTGAAATCATTTCTCTTTTTAAAATTAAAAAGAAAGGGGGGAACCCCCATGCTTTAGCAAACAACAAGAACAGCCTTCACCCATCACATCCAAGGTTTCACATACAAGGTCTGAATTACAAAAAGGTAGTTTCAAAATCTGTAAGCAAAATTTCATGAAAAAGGATTGGTTAGAAATTGTATCCGGAAAGAAAGAAAATTGAATAAACCAAGTATAAATATAAGACTATATCTGCAAATTAATATCTTGGAATTAGACCAAACAGGCAAATTTTGAAGGTATTTTAAGGTCTTCTAGTACAACCAGGGCAAGTAAGGTAAGTCAAAAAGGATTCAAATGAATCAGACCTGATTAAGCACCTACTATTTTTTCTTTCTTGCGTTAGATTTTCTGGCAGTGCAGGATTCCAAGTTTATACCATCATTCATCCAGTATAAAACAGAACTATAATTCCAGTGCTGGGGTATTTCTGTTTTGGCTGCTGCAGAAAGGAGCAGGATCAAAAGTTTATTTGATATACAATATAACTCCTGTGGGAAGATAGAAAGTAAAGACTACTATTGAACAGACTTCATGTATGGGGGGTAGGGGTGGGATTATCAAAAAGGCGTGTACTAAGAAGCACACCACCACATACAGTAAAAGGTGCCTACCCCCGTGACCATCCATCCAACATACATTGGAAAGATCAGCAGTCATTCTAGTAAGTTTGACAAGGGTAAAATGCCAGCATTTCATCATGGAGTCTTTAATTCTAGCAGACAACTCTAACTGGAGGCTTTTGCCACAACACTTGTCAAGGTTCATGTTTTATTGTCAAACCAATATCAGCTTCCCACACTGCTTTCAAACTCACATTATAAGCCATTACCCAAGATAGGAGGCCTCTATAAATAATAGAAAACACCTCTTCTGAGCATGCATAAAACCACAATTTCTGTTACAACCAAGCAAAATGTAATTTCAGCTGAAAGTCACCCCTAAACTGCTTTTCTCCCAATGGGGGAAAAAATGCACAGTTGCCCACAGAGGTACTGGGTTAAAGTGATGGAAAGGAAAGGGATAAGCAGACCTCTCCCTACTTTAAGTTCACTATTACTAACACTGTTCTTCCTGCTGTTGCTATTTTTGTTTGTTTGGCATTCCTCTGTAGGGAGCAATTCCTCTTGTTATTGTTTTGGTTTGGTATGGGGGAACTGTTTTCGGTTTTGCATATGTTAATAGTTTGTGACTTGTTTTATTTGCATAAATCATCTGGAACTATTGTTCTTGTGTAGTATGCTCTCTTTCTGATTATGGCACAATACTGTCAAAATTGCCTAGACTGATCTGTAGGAAGGGAGGAGGGAGCTGACAGATGAATTATTTTCCTTTTCGGCACAGGATTGGATTAGTCTTTTTTCAGCTCTGTGACTCTGCTAGCTTATATATCCTTTAGGACCAACAATGGGGTAAACTGACTCTGTTGCTACCGAAACTCTGCACGCCACGAGAACTAAGGACTGGTATTCTAGAAATCATAAAAAGGCATTTAAAACATTATGTTATAAATAATAAAAATTGGATTTTCAGCATGCATTACTATCTTAATTGCAGAGTTGTACCCAACACCTAATAAGAAGCAGGAGGAGGAATTCCATAATACTCTCAAGGCAATACTGCAAGTCGCTTTTATACCATATGGAAAAGCAAAGCAAATATAGTTTGCATTCATAATGAGATAAATGTCTATCTAGGGTGCATTTCAAGACATACCATTAAAGACTATTTTCCTTCAGAGCTCAGAATCATACAAAAATTCTTAAGAAATGGTGAAATATGTATCTCATATTAGCCACTTTCAGAAGTTGTTCCTCCACACATTAAAGAAAGTGTGGGATGTGCTTGTGGCAGTAGTGGCTGCCACCCATGGCTTATCTGTACCTGACCCCACAATGCCTTGCTTTCAAATAGCACAGGCAAAGAAAGGGTCTCGTGATATTGTTTTGACATCAGGTGACTGACAGGTCTGCAGCCCCATCCTCATGTCAAACTTTGTCTGTGGGGTGTTGAGGAAGATAAAGATCTAGCCTACTGGCCAGATCCAAATTTGAGGTAGGGATAGCAAAGGAAATCATAAGTGGTTTATTGAGTTAGGTGAAACATTTAATTTTTTCCACACCTTAGAGGACAAAATAAATTTGAAGAGTTGTGGGTTCAGATGATTATCTTTTGCCCAGTGCAATAAATAAATGAGCAGTTGATTTGTTACTTGTGCGTTGAACGGGATTCAGAACTTTGGTGGTATTTTATTTTCCCAGCCATAGAAAACATATGTTTCATCACTGACAAAATGCAATTCTAACCTCAGCTAGCATTCCTCTTCTGAAAGTTGTATTCCTCCCGTGACTTCTGGCTATTGTCACTGCTCTTCTCCTCTTTTGTTTTGATCATGCTTGAGGTTCAATCATGAATTAGAAATAAGATTGGAAGAGGACTTCCTGCATGACCCTTCTGCGTGTAGCATGGGTTCTTGATTCTTGTGGAGTTATTTTCAGCCATTTAACCATTTCTAGCATACCCAGGATGCATTGTGTCAGTTACCTTGAAGGAAGGGCCTAATCAGTATGAGATCCTAGCTTGGAGCATGGCCTTTGTTCCCTTTCTGATTCCATGAGGTTATAACCCAGTTGAAATATGGGAAACGTGAAAATTGGGGGGGGGGGTCAAAGAATGCCACAGATATTTCCACAGTTGAATCCAATTTCCCAGTTACCGTAATCATATTAAAGACTATGTCTGCCTAAAAGGTACACACTCAAATAAGGACATAAAAAGAGTCAGGCCAAAGGGCCAAAGGCTCATTTATCCCAGCATCCTCTTCTTACAGTGGCCAACCTGCTAGTTATGGGAAGCTTGCAAGCAAGACCTGAATGCAACAACACTTGTGATTCAAAGCAACTTATTCAGAGATATGGTGCCTCTGGCAATGGAGGCAGAGCCTGCCCATCATATCTACTAGGCACTGATAGGCACATCCTGTATGAATTTATTTAACCTACCTAAGTCGGTGGCCTAGGGACGCGGGTGGCGCTGTGGGTAAAAGCCTCAGTGCCTAGGGCTTGCTGATCGAAAGGTCGGCGGTTCGAATCCCCGCAGCGGGGTGCGCTCCCGTTGTTCGGTCCCAGCGCCTGCCAACCTAGCAGTTCAAAAGCACCCCCGGGTGCAAGTAGATAAATAGGGACCGCTTACTGGCGGGAAGGTAAACAGCGTTTCCGTGTGCTGCGCTGGCTCGCCAGATGCAGCTTTGTCACGCTGGCCACGTGACCCGGAAAGTGTCTCCGGACAGCGCTGGCCCCGGCCACTTAAGTGAGATGGGCGCACAACCCTAGAGTCTGTCAAGACTGGCCCGTACGGGCAGGGGTACCTTTACCTTTACCTTTAAGTCGGTGGCCATCACCCCTTCACCTCACTCACCAGTCAATCATAAATGCACATGCATAACAATGTGGAGAGAAATTTGTATACTGCAAAATAAACGTATTATCTGTTTCTAGGTGTAGCTGAAGTGAGGCTACAAAAGCCATAAACAGAACAAATGTGGGAAAGCATTTACATTTATTAATACAGCCGTGATTATTTTGTTTGTGAACCTAAAGGGCAAATACATTTCCTCAAAGTAATTTATCTCCGGTGAGGCATCAATAGATATACATATGCATGAGACCCTCATTGAGAGAAGGGCATTTATGAAAGCAAATGTTTATGTAGTAAGGCTTTCCACCGGCATGCACCTGAAATCAGGAGGAAAACTGGCTCACATTTAATATTTCTCCTGTTATCATTATCCCATTGACAAATTTATCCCAAAGCTTTACTAATAGCATGTGATATATATATATTTTCATACAATGACATAGCTTCTAAAGAGCTGTCATGTCCTCCCCAGGAAGCTGAATATTATAATGAAGAAGACAGGGAAATAATTCTGTTTGTATGAAGAACTTCAATTATACAGCTGCAGTTATTACACTGAATTTAATCTCTCAAAGAGGAAAAGAAAATGGTTCGACATGCACCAGAGGAGAAATTCAGCAATATAGCCAAAGACATTCCTCAGAAAGAAGACAGTTTCAAAAGCTTTCTAGATCCCACTTTGGGGTGCTTTTAGTTTTCCCTCCACACTGTAACTCAGTCCATACATCTGTGGATGCAATATGTTCGCTTTTGAGAATGTGCACACAGGACACTGGAAGACTTATCTGGGGCAGTGATTTACCTGAACTAGTATGCTTACACAGAAACAGTTGTATGCAGCCACTGAAATGGTGTGGGGGTTTTTAAAACCCCAAATCAGCATATATTTAATTCATTATTAATTTTCATATTTACTAGATCAGCCAGCCAGCAAGTAATTAATGTTTTCTGGGTAATATACAGGATATAATAAAACCATAACACCATAAAATACAAACACTCAATGAGAAAACCTAGTGAGAGCAAATAATCCCAGCCTTAAAAACATTCCAGGAATAAAACAGGGGCAAGTAGAAGTAAACTTATAAATCAATAAGCTGCAGCAATTCCAAAAAGTTGGAATTTGGCATTGTTATAATGAGGCTTTTATTGGATTATTGTAATTGAAAACTAATTTTAAAAAATCAAAAAGTTAGACTAGTCCTCAGGTCCTAGTCGAACACTCTAACCACTATTCCACACTGGTGTATAAAACCTCTGACAGCATAATATCAGGGTCACAGTGGGAAGTTCTCTGAGCACATCTTTGAGCTAAATTTCCCCCAATCATTCATGCTGCAGAAGGGCTTATGTGGAAAAATAGTAGTCAGGTGTGTTTAGAGACATGCCATGAGCAAGCAAACTAACGTAATCCTTGAACTGTAACATCCCCTGGAGAGGAACCGGAATTGTCTTAACGTACTTGGGAAGGTTCACATCACTATATGAAAATGAAAACTCTAGCTAATTGAAACTGCTAATATTAATTCTATGCACCGTCCATAGCCAGAAATGTAAGAAGGGGAACAGATTTACCAGAAATGCTAAAGCTTTATTAATTTACCAATAACATTACAGGATTATCTGGAGTAAAATTTAATTTTAAATGGTATATTTTTGCGTCAGGGGGTTGAAATTAGATGAGTTGACTACATCTGTTCTCTAAAGCTAGAATAAACAAATATTGGTCTGGACATTAGCATATATGTACCTCCCTTAACTGAAACAAATGGCTTCCTCCATTCTCATTGGATTAGTTCAGCTGCAAGAGCTAACTGCACTAATAGTAGGGATTGAATCTGTTAATTTCATTTTTTCTCAGTTTCATAATATTAGAAGACTACTCATGAAATGCAAAACGCTCATGATCATGTTATCCACGCTTTGTCAGGTCAGCTAAAAGTAGAATTCCTTAACCATGAATGTCCAAGCCTTAGCCCATCTGAGGTAAAGAGGTTGCTATTCTGTTATTATATATCTGAGAGCCAGTGTGGTGTAGTGGTTAAGAGCGGTAGTCACGTAATCTGGGTAACCGGATTCGCGTCTCCGCTCCTCCACACGCAGCTGCTGGGTGACCTTGGGCCAGTCACACTTCTTTGAAGTCTCTCAGCCCCACTCACCTCACAGAGTGTTTGTTGTGGGGGAGGAAGGGAAAGGAGAATGTTAGCCGCTTTGAGACTCCTTAAAGGGAGTGAAAGGCGGGATATCAAATCCAAACTCTTCTTCTTCTTCTTCTGTTCTTCCTTACCAGTGTCTGACTGACTTGCTTTCTGTCTTTTTAAAATTGAAATTGAAAGTTACTTTGAAAGTTAATCCAGAATATAGCCCATTTTGTGTGAAAATTTGTCATTAAAATCAAGGAAACGGGAAGGTGTGCTTTATATTGCAGTTTTAGGTATGCAACTAAGATGTATGTAGTGAAGCACCAATCCAGGTCAGAAGGTTAAGGCAATGGTTTGTGTGCCAGCATCCAAAAAAATCCATGTCTGTCACCAGGAGACCAATCTGCATGGTGTCTGGGTTTGAGTGACTATGGTGTTGGGCCAGAGAGACAGAACAAGGTTATTGCTAGTGTACCATCTATGTCACAGCTCTCCAACCTCCCTGAGTTTATTCCCAGAATTCCCTGCTCCTGCTCACTCTTGCTGCCAGCTCGCCAGCTCTTTTTCAGTCATGAAAGGAGCAAAGTTGCACCTTCTGACCAGTGGTGTATATTGGCCACAGGACAAGTGAATCGGCAGTTGTGACAGTGATATTGAGGTTGCCACACCCAAGGGAACCTTGACAAGGCAATCTAAAATCTGCTTTGGCCAAATGCAGGTATTCTTTTGCTGCTATTCTCCTGTCTCCTACTGCTGCCTGAAATTTAAATGATTGTTTTCATGGCATCTTCAGGATGGCATTCAATGTTCACCACAACCAATGCTGAGAGGTGGGAAATGTGTTTTGTCCAAGTTTTTAATGGCAACAGTTATGACTAACAGTGTCATCCTAATTTGTGATTGGGCATGGTTCTCGCAGACAGATGGACATTAGGCTAATGAATGCCACCACTCTCACTGAGAAGGGCTAAATGATTTTCTGTGGTATTATATCAGAGAAAGCCCATTTTTAATTCACTGATCAAATGGATCAGATGTGGCGTGTTTTGCAGCCGATTCTTTTCAGTGCATGATTTGCAAGTAACAAAAATATCGCACTGCTCACTTTTTGAGTTCGCACAGGAGGAAACTGGGTTGGGTAAAGGGGAAAGATGTGGTGGACATGGATAGGGGTAAAAAATCCTGGTACAACAGTCATATAAATGCCAAACAATAAAAAGGCATCCACATGGTTCAAAGAGTGAAAGGCAGGACTTTTATTTGAACCTAAGAAGAAAATGTTTAGTGGAGGGCTTTTCCATTGGGGTGAATGGGGCACTGCCCTACCAACCTCAGTCTCCCCTCAGCCAGCCTACACCTGCCTGCCATCTTAATAACAACCAGCCAGAGAGTGGCTCTGCCCGCCCTTGGTTCTTCTGACTCCATCTCTGACTGGTTTCCCAGGTGTCTACTCTACCAGTCTCGACAGGCACCAGGCACCACTCTGCTTTCTACAGAAAATCTACCTGGTTGTTGCTGTTGTTTCATAAACGCCAACTGTTTGTCATCAGGCACATGCTATGCATATGCTCCCCATTGCGTTTTACTGAGGCACAAGAGGGTGAGCACCCTAAATATAAAGCACAGAACTTTTGTGAGTACAGTCAGCTGTGGCACTGAGTCGATTTCTGGAAGGGTGTTAGGTTGTTTCTGGAGGGAGCTGCATACATGGCTCCCCCCCTTGTGAGATGCTCTCCCCAGGGAAGCTCACCTGGAACCTTTGTTACATATCTTTAAGTGTCAGACAAAAACATTCCTCTTCTCCCAGGCCTTTGGCTAATTAAACAATCTGTGGCCTTTAAAACTGAGAGTGGGGTATTGTCTTTGTTTCTTACTATGCTGTGCATTTTTGTATTGTAAACTTCCTTTTGAACCTCGGATGAAAGGCAGTATAGAAATGCAATTAATTAATATTTATAACACCCCAAGTTTTCCCATCACAGAGCCACGATTCCCATCACCCTAACAACCTGCATACCCCAGGATTATTTGAGAGCAAAGGACTGTACTTCAGGTGTATGGTGTGCATAAAACCTGGGGCTATACAGTGCAAAAAATCCCTACTTCCACCCAGTTGCCAGGCATCTATGCTGTGTGGCTCCATCCAATACTCTGTCTCTTGTCACTAGTCAAATGCGATCTCCAGTAAGACACCCATTTCCTTTCCTTTCCCATAGTCACTCCTCAGTAGTGTCTATGGCTTTCTTCCCTTGAGTCTACCTATAGTTTGTAAATTCACATTGGCTTAGATCTATGGAAGGGCTAATCTCCTCCTTCCCACTGCACTCCCCTGTATCTCCGGAAAAGGCACTGTGATGGTTGAGAAGCTAATGAGATTGGGGCAGGGAAACTGGTAGAACAGACAGGTCCCATTCAACATGTCTTTGTCCAGTTTCAGCCAATTTCACATACCACACCAGTTTTGCATTGGGGGAGGGGGTTTGATTCATGCGGCAGAGGAAGTTTCCTTGCATAAGCATATTTCTTCCGATGGTTCTCAGCATCTGAGCCATTATACACAGTTTTGAAACTGGAGCAAACAGTTCAGCCAATTACTTAAAAACCTCTGCTTCATAGGTTATTCATAGCATATTAAACCAAGCATTAAACAAGGCCAGTCTCTGAATAATGATACAGCTGCACAATTTAACACAGGTCATTTTATATTATTTTCAGCTACATTCATAAATATATCCATATGCTTCTGTAAAAATCAGTGGCAGGAAGAATTTCAGAATTTTCTTTAAAAAATGTAAACATGGAATAATTGCTAGACTTGTGAATTCTTGCCATAACTGTAGTATATATAAATTGCATAAATATTTTAGTGTCAAAGTGGTTTTGGAAGCAAGGAAGAACTGCAAATCTAAGTTAGGACATCTGGTCCTGTGGGATGTGTTAAAAGACAGATGAAACAAAAATCTGAATTAATTAACAGAACATTTCTGCTTCTTCAACTTGAGTCTCTTGACTAAATTAGAAGCAATCATTCTGGAGGGAAAGAGATAATTCTCATTTGATGTTTCTTCATCAATTTTCTTCCTTTCTGTGGAAGAAATTAAAGCACTAGATACAAAATCCATTAACCTACTATATAAAGAGTTTGCCCTTAAGACATGTATGAATTCTTATGTATGGGGCACACTCAATAAATGCAACCGAACTTCTAACATTTTGAAAGATGGCCATAGGGCTGAATTTGCCAAAACTAATAAGGAAATGAAAAGATGTAATTAACTAAGAATGACTAAATTCTACCGGGTCTTTTGAACACACTGGTCATCAAAAGATAACTGAGATGGTTTGTGGGATATAAGATGCAAATGTCCTTCAAGAAGAACAGGACATTTGCCTCACCACCACCAATGATGACAAAAAACAAGGCTGCAGTCCAAGTCTCCCTTATCCCAGGCTTTGAGAGGGAGGGTTGGACTGAGTGCAGCTGGCCACCTGCTCACTTTAGTCAACCTCCTGTCGGCTGCCAAATGGCTGGCTGGGTGGAAGCACTTTCACTGCTAGTGCTTCCTCCACTGCCACCATGAGTGGCTAGGCTGAAGATGTGGCAGTGGATGTGCAGAAACTCAATCAAGGAAGCTGTGTGCTTTGACTTGTTCTGTAGTTCAAACTGGTACCCAAAACCCTTCAGGATGCTGCTAGCATTAGCGTCACCTATTGCTTCTAAAGGGTTAATGGAAAAGCTATTTCGCATTGAGGGAATCAGTGTGATGCCAAACTTGCTAATTTAATTTTTCCCACCCATCCAGGGAGAAGGCAACACTGCAAAGAGTGCGTAATCACCTGAATGTAAGTGTTAATCCTATTAGCCTACTTCAAATGAAAGTAGCTTAATAAGCTACTATAATGTCAGTGATATATATATATTTAATTAAAAAAATCTTTCTACATTAGCATAAATGTATTTAGCAGATGTCTCCAGACAGTACAGCACATTTGAAAAAGATAACATCATTTTCTCCTCTTTTAATTTAATCTTATCCCAAAATGTGGCCTGCATATTATTTCTAGCATAGGCTAACCTACCCCCAAAAAAAGTACAGACTATGAAGTGAAAATTGTTGCCCACTCAGAAGAAAATACTGCATTCTGGACAAGAAGGGTATTTTGCTCAGAAATAATATTTGATTTATTTTCTGTACCCCTCTTCCCACTCTAACCTCCTTGAATTCAAGATCTATTGACTTAGTAGTTTAGAACTACGAGATACAGCACTGTTGATTATATGGAGTTGTTAGATTATAGCAAATTTATTAATGGTGAACTATCATTTCATTAACAATTATATATACAACAAATTTCAGATACTTAATCCTACTCTCTGCCTTTGGAAGTCTTATAAGACCATAAGCAACATAATGACAGAGGAGTTTCTAGCACCAAAGTGAAACTGTCAAGCTCTTTTGTTACTTTTTGCTGTTGGGTGTCACTAATGTAATCATGTTATATTTATAGTTGTTGTAGCCCCGTCCCAAGTCCCATTGCTGAGCAACAGAGTGCAGAGCTGGGTGGAATGTGAGGCCAAACAGACAGGAAACAAGAGTCTCTGAGATACACTTGCCTCAAAGCCAAATCCACATGCAAAGTCAAGTCCATTCCAAGGGTCGGACAAACAGCAATCCACATAGTCAGGCAATCCAGGGGTCACAGGAACCAAGCGGACACAAAGCCAAGGATCCAGAAATCCATCTGGTGCTCTCATCCATATTGGACTCCCTTCTCTTTGAGTGTTTCGGACCATGAGATCTCAGTAATTCCTTAAACTTTTTTACATCAGCCTTCTTAAAGTCCAGAGTGCATATCTGACAACACTCAGCTTTCATTTGCCTCTGTATCATGAAACTGAAGATGACATGATCACTTACTCCCAATGTTGCCAGTACTTCCACTTTGTCAAACAGTTCCCCCCTGTTGGTGAGGACCAGGTCCAAGATAGATGGTCCCCTTGTTGCTTCTTCCACCTTCTGGGAAATGAAATTGTCAGCGAAACAATTTAGGAATCTGTTGGACCTTACATTTTTGGCAGAGTTTGGGTTCCAACAAATATTGCCGTAGCTGAAGGATCTCATGACTACTATACCTCTCCCTTTTGAATGTTTGTTAATATGTTGTAGGAAGGCATCATCCAATTCTTCAGTATGGCTTGGGGAACTATACCAGACCCCTATAGAAGGTCACTATTGTTTCCCTCTCCTAAAAATTTTACCTATATACTCTCAATCTGCTTTCCATGCTCCAGGTCATAGATCTCTTCACAAGTGTTAACATCCTTTACATACAGTATAATGCTACTCCTCCCTTCCTGTTTAGTCTTTTTGAATAGGTTATACCTCTCAGTTTCTATATCCTAATCATGAGTCTTATCCCACCAGGTTTCATTAATGACCTATTAGGTCATATTTGCCATCTTGTATTAAGAGCCCAAATTCATTCCCAGCCATTCCCCCTGAACCCCAGGATTGTTTAATGTAAATCATCATGTGATGTGATTTCATGTTGTAAGTTCCTCTGCCCTCTCTAGTACTGTCCCAAAACTTGTCTTCCAATTTCTAGGAAGTTTTATTGGCAAGTTATACTGAATCCAGCAGGTGGAGAGAGGATAAGAAAAAAGCCACTTCTGATTCTGTTAAGTCTTGGGATTTTCAGACCTCAGCTGTGACAGGGAGATTTGCAAGTTTGGCACCTTATGTTGTAACAGGAGTGAGAAAAGAAAGACAAGTCACTCACCCTTCTTCGTTCTTTCAGCTGTGTCATGTATAAACTGCCCATTAGAAGAACCATGAAAAGAAAATATAGCCACCTCAGTCATTAGCCATTGACACTTCTTTGAGTGAGACAGCTGCCTGTTTGAGCACATTCTAATAAATTTTCCTTCCAGCGGTAGAATATTTTTATCTTTGCAAAAATAAGGGAAAGGAAATGAAAAGTTGCCAAGGAAGGAATAAAGGGAGACCTTTCCATAAGAACGTAAGAAGAGCCTGGTGGATCAGGCTAATGATCCATCTAGTCCAACATTCCTGTTCTCATAGTAGTCAACCAGATGCTTGTGTGAAATTCACAAGCAGGATTCAACCACAAGAGCACTTTCACTTCCTGTGGTTTATAGCAATTGGTATTATGGAGGAACACTAGCATTGTTGGGTCATTTTGTAAGAGACTTGAAAATGCTCACAGAAGAAGAAGAAGAAGAAGAAGAAGAAGAAGAAGAAGAAGAAGAAGAAGAAGAAGAAGAAGAAGAAGAAGATTAAAGCTAGCATCTTCCCATAGGTTAAGTTTCTATATTAACATGTTGGGGTGCATCAGTAGAACATTTGATAATGATTAGCATCATCAGCATCTCAGCAATACCTTTCTGACTTTTTTTTTCTAGGCCAAGCTAGACTTTCTCCATGAAAGGAAATAAAGGAACATACATGGAAACCCATAGGGGAGCATCCCAGTCTCCCTGGATATTCAGCAACATGCTTGGAAGTTGTCGTATATCCATTTTTTAAAAAAATCAAAGGGAGACTCTGTGGCGATCACACAGGGTCCCCGGACGTTTCACCATCTATTGTGACACCACTTTATTTTCTCGCTGCCACAACCCAGATACAATACTGGTACAAAACCCTGGTACAATACTGAGTCCAGTCAGGGTTAAATTGGAACATAAACTTCTGTTTATTTATTGCAGTTTAAAAAGCGTGTGGTTTCATAAACGGTATCAGTCCATTACAATCATGGGTTGCCTATTCAGACCTATAACTTCCACTACCTGCTCTCACTCATTAAACCACCTCTCAGATATTTACTTGTCTTCCTAGTTCCTAACTGTTCCTGACTCAGCTTATTTCGCTACACTAACTCAACCTACCCACAGACTCTATCCCAATTCACTCCCACTCCAACCAACCACCCAACTTCCAATGAACTCCCCCCTTCACCCCTCCCAGAGCTGGTTTTATAATCCCTCTGACTCCACCCCCCTGGGTTCTGATTGGGTAACCTGTTTAACTATTTCACCTCCAGCACTCTCATATGTTAACGTCATAGACTCCAATGTTGTTGAAACTGGAGTTGGTTACAGAAAGCAACTGCCTCACTTTTAATTGTTTGTGCCCCTGGTTAATTTTGCTTTGTAATTGACAGAGATTCTCACCAACTCTGAATAGATCTTTTACTATATTTTATTAGATCTCTGTTGCATTTATACTTTTTAAAGCAAGAGGGCATGCCAATCTCTTGCATTGCTGCTATAGCCTCACTATAATAAAACCTTACACCAATTGCAGACTTGGGGCTCTCAAATTTCAGCGGTGCCCTGCGCAACACTAAAATTTGGCGTCCCCCACCTCTCATGCTCCTTTGTTGTGGTGCCCCCTGCAGCTGAACCGCTTGTACTACCATAAAACCACCTCTGCCTTACACCTATCAGCTTACCTGCAGTGGTGTCCAAACTTTTTTCAAAGAGGGCCAGATTTGATGAAGTGAAGGGCCATAAGGGCCGACCAAAGTTGTTGACCTTTTTTTTTTTTTTGGGAATGAAGTTGTTGAGCTTTTTGCCCAGGAAATAAACTGCCACAGGGGCCGGATTAGGCTCCTGAAACGGACTTTGGATATGCCTATGCATATACAACTCAGAGAAACTTCAAGTAATCTGAAAAAATGAGTTACGGATCAGAAAAAACTTAGTCCTTACAGTGCCATCAGAGTAACTAACATACCCACAATTTCTCAGGGACACATAGATGGCCATTCATGTCATCCAAATATATCCACTAGATAGTCTCAGGACTTCAGTTACCCATTTAAAATGTAATGTGCCATTTCCTGGCATCAAGACTTCCCGGCACTCCCTAAACCATATTCAGGAACATGGATATTTCCTCAGAGCACATCATGCTGAGTGAAGCCTTTTGATATCTTTCCTGGCTTTCATCCATACACTAGCCAGAGGGAAAACATTCCTTGATGTTCCATGGAACTGCACTGTTGTGGTTACAGGCACTAATTTTTTCTAGTGATGACTTGTTGACTTCTATAGCAACAAAGCACCTTCCTAGGACTTGGGGAAGGCAGAAATGGGAGGCTGCCATCTAACCCATGTCCATGTTTGTTTACTTAAGCATTTCCAGTCTCTGATGCACATGGCACCCAAAGCAACATACAAAGGAAAACAGGAATACTATATAAAGAGACAAAACGGAATGGGGAGAAGTGAGTGGAAGGAAACACTCTCTAAGTTAAATGAACTGCAGGCTTTACAGGATAGTATTGGTGTAAGGAAGCCATGTTGATGGCAGCAGTAAGTGGTATCTGACTTGTCCCTGTGAAGAGAATGAAGCATTCTGCACTGATTGCAGATGCTGAGCTCTCTTCAAAGACAGCATCGTATTGCACATTGCAACAGTCTCAATGCAAGGTTCTATAGTAGTCTTCCCCATCCAACACAACTCCCATTATCCTTGACCATTAGCTATGTTGGCTATGGGATCTGGAGTCCAACATCTGATAGGCACCAGGTTCAGGAATGTTTTAAAACAAAAGTTGGGAAACACTGTTTTAAAACATTCCTGAACCTGGTGCCCATCAGATGCAAGCTAGCAAGACCAAAGGTCAGGAATGATTGGAATTGTAGTCCAAAAACAGCTGGAGACCAAAGGTTGGGAAACACTGCATAGCTGACTGAGTCCAATCCCTGTCTCAGCTGAACAGATGAAACTGGTTTACCAGCTGAGATAGTAAAGGGCACTCCATATTGTATTCAGTATAATTTAATTATGAAGGCTGTTGGGATTTTCATCGAGACTTGGGATTTTATATGTAGTCATCTAGTATGAAATGATATCCTCATATAGTTTAATTAGGAAATCTGGTCTCTGTGGTGTAAGTAACAGTAGAGACACCAAGACAGTCACTGCCTGTAGGAAAAAAACATTATCTGCTTTCAAATAAGAAGAATTCTGCTTCTCAGAATTCTTCACTTTATTTGAAAAACTCCCCAGTGAATCAGCAAGATGCATACTTGTCCCATTATGTTTGCAAGCAATTAAGTTATATGCATACATGTGTATATAATGCATACTGTGGGGGGGTTGGGTGTGGCAGTGAGTCTATAAAAATGCATATGAATCTATAGACTGCAAATAATTGGCAGTGTCTCCACTGTAATGTAAACAACTGCAATGCAATGGGCACTACTTCATTTTGTCTCACTTACATCACTGTCAAACTTCTGAAAAATACAGTTTAGGAAAGAACCAGACAGAGTGGACTACTTTCAAAGAGTTAGCTCCATCTAGCGGTATCATGGCACATATTTTTTAGTTATGCTTTCTGTTTATTGATAGGGTTAGGAAATATTCCCTGGGAAGCCTTAAAGGAAGAAGAGGGGACTAGTTGATTTTTATAGAAATGGTAAAAAGTCTAGCATAATGCTCCAGTTCAAAGCTTTCTCATTAGCAAATTGTATCAGCTGCATCTCCTGTACCTTCTGTAAGCTTCTGAAGCAATGAGACCAATAGATGTGTTTTGGCTAATTTTAAGACTTCCTTTGCAAAATTAGTTTTCCCAATGGGGAAGATAATTCTGCTGACATCTATTGTATGGGTTACTCAGTATATAATTGGAGGTTTTTAAAGGTTAGGTGGCCATCTGTCAGGGATTCTTTAGTTGTTATTCCAGAATTGTAGGAGGTTGGACTAGATAAGCCTTGGGGTACTTTCCAACACTGTGATTCTGTGATTCTAATGCCAGCTTGATAAATATAATTGTGCAATTTTATTTTATTTTTAAATGCCACAACATTAAAACAGGTGTGGGGAAGTTTTTGAGCCTGGGGGCCACATTCAGCCTTCTGAAGAGGGTCACTTGTCATTGGTGGGTGTGGCCAGAGACACAAAGTGGTTGGAGCAACATACACAGCTCTTACCTTTTACAGTAAGCTACATTCCAGCCATGCAAAAATCAAAGTTTTCTTTATGCATGTGTCCTCATCCTCTGTCCAGGCAAGCAACAGGCATCATGACTATTCAAGAGAAAGGCATTATGTTGGGAACAGCATCCAGGCAAAAGCACTTGAGGAGGGTGTGATGCAGCACCAAGGAGTGGTACAGCCTGGGAAGAGTCTGGAGGGATAGATGGAGAAGCCTGGAGGGCTGCAAATGGTCCCAGGCCTTCAAGTTCACTGCAGCAGAATCCCATTTTGATTGGAGCAGCAGTGATGATGCTTTCTAGCCCTTTCCTCCAGGGTTGGTTAACCAATGTAAATTGCCCTCTGATGCTACTATTAGATCTGTGTAGCAATCACACAGGGTCCCCAGACATTTAACGGTCTATTGATCCCTGTGCCACCAACCAGTTACTCTCTGGTAAAACACTGAGTCCAGTCAGTTGTTAAAAGTGAACCAAAAACCAAGTTTATTTTACAAACATTAACACGTTTATAGTTTCTCAGATAATATTCCTGTCAGTATCTTAACTTTAGTTTCTTTACCGGCCTATACTTTCCTAATACCTTCTGACTGATTATCTCAACTGCTTGACTGACTCCTCTTAACAAATTCTCTCACTCTCTCCCACCAGACTAGCCCAACCCACAGACTTTTCTTATCTGTCTCTTCTAACTCCAAACTGTCTTCTCAACTACTCTAACTCCCTAAAAAAACCTCTGTGCTTAAACTTTATACACAGTTAACTCTGCCCCCTGGGTTCCCATTGGTTAGTCATTTTACGATTAGTTAACCCTTTCCCTATGAACCCAGTATGATGTCACACACATAGGAGGACAAACGCCACAATCTTACAGGTTGTCAGGCTTCGGAGTGTTCTTACCAGATAAGTTCTTTAATAATCACAGGGAGGGACAAAGGAATGCATATCTCTCTAAAAATTGGTGTTGCTCCCAGTAAATGTTCAGCCCCTCCGTCCCCATTAATCTACGTCACTCCTATGCTGGCTAATCTGAGCTTGTCGCCATTTCGCTTCCTGTTCTATCACTTTCCAAGCCCTTCTAGTCTTAGGCAAAGGGAAGTCAGGGATGCTGTCCAAGGAGACTGAATCTGCCAGCTGTCTTTGTCCTGGTGTTTCCTCTTCCAGCTGTTCTTCACCCAGTATTTCCCAGCTTTCCCCCTCTGGGCTATGCCCCTCTGCAAACCACTGTTCTAAATCAATACTGTCCTCCTGCCCTTGGGAAGGTTCAGAAAAAAGAGGGGAGGCTCCCACCATTCCTCCTCAGCCCAGTCCCTGACACAGGTATAAACACATGCATGTTACCAGTGCCTTTATTCCACCACAAGTCTATTCAAATCAGGCTTAAACACCCCACTTTCTAGTGTTTTAGCCCAATTATGTCACATCTGTGCTAGTCAGTATTTCTCAAGAGATGTATTCCATTGAGAGTCATTAAGTGATAAGAGATCATGCAGTAGACATCTGACCCCTCATTTACTCAGACCAAGCAAATAACTGTTAATGGAGTCTGTTTGCAAAATGTGTCTGCTTTCTTCAGCAATGTCAATTTTAAAGATTACTCTTTTCTAGCCAATTACTGCTTTATTGTTCAGTATTGCTTTTGCCCTAAAATAATTAACAATAGAGTAACTCAGTTTATCCCATACTATTTGTTTATCCCATCCATTTTGTAATGGATGAACACTAAGCCATTATTTCTTGGAATATTACAAGTCTGAGTAATTGTTTCTCATTCTGTTTGCATATAAAGTTTATAAGGTAGAGTAAACATTAGCTAATGGGTTGTGTTCAGGAGGCAATCATATAGAAGGGAATAGGAAAGGAAATATCTAATAAAGTTGAATTGCTTAAAACCCAATCTAATTAATGTCCCCATTAATTATCTGAAAGGGCAAATAAATGGAATATCAATTAGACGTGCAAAAGATGCTAGATTAGAGGTGGAGAAAGAACAATTAAGAGCAAAATGTCACGAGTGACAAACAAAAGAACAGAAAGAAGCATAATTAATGCTTGCAATTAAGTCAACAGAAAATTATCTTAGATTTAACGGAGAACAAATTTGGTGAAGAGCAATACTGGAAGATTAAGAACATCACATTATGATCACATTAGCGAGAACAAATTCAAAAATAAGAAACTGCATGTAGAGCACATATTTTGTTGGCATGCTACAGGCAGCAGGCTGTCCCGTGATAGGCCAATGGCAGTGGGGGGTTAACTTTACGGGGGGGGGGAGAGACACCACATAGAATTATCCCTTTGGTGTCTTTCCTTCTGGGATGCCATTAGGGGACAAGGACTGCACCCCCATGAAAGTGGCAGATAGGTTGTGGAAAAGGCCTGAGTGAGAGGTAGGGGGAAGTGGAGATCTCTCAGGGTGAGGGATAAGAAAAGGAAATCTCCCAGGTGAAAGCTGGGAGGGCCTGTCATTTATGTGAAGATAGGGGTTAACAGCTAGTTTTGCACAGAGAAAAGTATATGCATTTGTTACACTGTTTCTGAACCTTAGCTATGCTGCTGAACTCCCTTTCCCTTTTTTTGCAGGAGGTTATGAGATACATATTATAATATAATTGCACCTGTGATAAATAGGTAATAATTTGTGTTATGAGGCTATATTTTACAGGGGTTGTAGAGTTTATCTCTTCTGCTTCTTTCTCTCCTAGATTTCTCCACTAGCGGGAAGGTGGCATGGGGTGAGGGGGTGAGGGGAGAAGGCTGAAAGATTCTCTGGATCCAAAGGTGATCAGCTAGGATCACAAGCTCTGTTCTCTCCCCCGCCTCTTCCTCCCCAAGAGACAGTCGGTTCTATGCTTTCATTATTATTTACGATTTTTATTATTTCTAAAAACCAGCCATCCAGCATAGACACCCCATATATTCCCAGTTAAAAAACAGAACATCGCCTTTGACGGACTTTGAGCTGGTGTAGAAAGGCAATGCTTGGGCAGGGGGCTCACTCTCAGACAAGTGTGCAGAGGCTTTGCAGCCCTGGGCACCGGGGTTGGCAGTGGACGGGCTCCCTAAATAAAGACCGACCATGAAAATATGATTACCTCCTTGGCGGTGCCCAGTTTTTTTATTTTTATGTCTAAAAAGGGAGGCAGCTCCTGAGCGTCCCCATCTTCACAAGCTGCCTCTCCCGCGTTTCCTTTGTGCACGCCTGTGCCTGCCCGTTGGGGCTGCCAATTGATGTGGCCGTGCCATCTGTCGGGGGTGCCAATTGCAGGGGGATGGGGGCTCCAACGGCACTTGCCGGTGTGGGGAGTCGCGAGGGGCCAGGGGGGCTGTGCCAAATGTCACCCCCTCTCCAGGATGGTGCCCGGGGTGGCCCACTCCCTCTGCCCCTCCCTTCCTCTGCCACTGGCCATAGCTTCCTATAGAACACTGTTTGGAGAAGGAGACCCAGCAAAGGCCACATTCACGCCATACATTTTAAGCACCATGATACCACTTTAAGCAGCCAGAGTTTTTCCCAAGAAATTCAGGGAACTGTAGTTTGTTACAGGTGCTGAGAGTTGTTAAGAGACCCCTATTCTCCTCACAAAATATTAAAAAATCCCAGAGTGGTTTAACAATCAACCCTTCCTCTGGGAATTGTAACTCTGAGAGGAAAATAGGAGTCTTCTAATAACTCTAAGCACCCTTAATAATCTACAGTTCCCAAAATTATTTAGGGAAGCCATGACTGGTAAAAGTGGTATCATAGTGTTTTTAATATATGCTATGAATATGGCTGAAGACTCATCGGCAGATGTTGGCAGACTTTTTTCTTTTCTGGCCATTGTGAACACTTCCGTAGGCGAAAATACCTGCCACCCAGATTTAGAGTAATTTTATTAAGAGCCTTATGGTGTATATATTTTAATGGGCATTGCTAATTACACCTAAAATGATACTTTGGGGAAAGCTCACTTTTCATATAATAGCTATGTATGAAGCCCAAAGAGCAGCCTTGATCAAACTGGTACCCCTTAGACATTATACACATCTGGAGGGCACCGGGTTTTGCTGCGGCTGTCAGGAGCTGCAGTCTGGAGAATGCTGGATTGGCAAAGGGTGCCATAAAGGGTATATGTATTCCCCTTAAATCGGTGTGAGGTACTTTTTGTGAATGAAATGTGCAAACAACTCTAGTACGGAATGGAATCCTAATGAACTGAAAGGCTATGCTTTATTGAGCAGACTGCTCCTGGTTACAGTTCAAAGTTTCTTTTCAAATGGCAATTGCCAAGATGAAAGGCTCATAATTAACTCTATTTTACCTCCCTCCCCCCAAAAAATACCCCCAAACCTCAGTTAGTTTCTTTCATAGGTTTATGATTTAATTAATGGCTAAGACAACAACTTACTTGATGCATGACTTGCCTCTATAAGCAAGTTTAGATTATTAACTTCTTCTTCTTTTTCCCCAGAGGGACCACCCTGTTGGTGAAAGGGCGATTCACTACACGATATCCTTCTGTCCAAACCTGCTCCTCGATGTCATGTGTTCTGTGATCCAGCCGTGTGGTTTTCCTTATAACAACAGCTGCCTTCCCCCCAGCCCATTGGTTCAGTCTCTTTCTCTAATTGAAGCTCCTTGCAACTGTGTTCCCTCCAGACAGGTTTACTAAGCTCAGCATGAGCTCAGAGTTCTGATATTTGTGGATCAGGGGTAATTTTATGCAACATGCTCTTTTTAAAAAATATTGTCAAGTACCTGCATATAATTCTGCATTCCCCCCCCCTCCCCTTATGAGGCAGGCATGCTTTTTTAGAAGGAAACTGGTGGGATCTATAACTAAATGTCCCTGTGTTAAGTGCACCTGTTCAGGATTCCATCCACCATGTCATACCCTTTTCCAGGACATTCCATTCCATTACCCCTCTTGCCATTTTTTGCCCTCCCTGCAACATGCAGTAAGCATTCCATGACTACTGAGCATGTTCAGCCCTTATCAGGCTATTAAGTGGGGGAATGGAGTCCTTCAGTAGTGTTTTTTCTCCTATATATATCCCTCCTTCTGAAAGATTGGGTATTCCGCCCCCGCCCCCCATATGACTCTGGAGTCATTACTTAAATTGAATGCAGATTCCCCACCCCCAAGCCTATTATAGGACTTTAGCTTCTTTTGAATGTATTTAAATTACAGCAAAAAGCATCATCCTAGTCAAGTTATGTAGAAGAAAGTGGGTTTTCTAAAAGAAAAAAAAAACACTAGCTTTTTTATTTCTTACTCAGGATGGGTTCTGTGAAGAAAATGCTGAATTTGGTGCATGTGGTGCCCCCCCCCCCCCTCATAAAGAAGAGAAATAATCACTTCTTCATTTCTTGTTGTTGGAAGAAAATTCTCATTTGTATGTGACAGGTAAAGGTGAAAAACTCAGTGCCTTTTTTCATGCAAAAATCTGCATTATGAACACTGGTGCTACATTGTCTGTAATGTGAACAGTACATAATGAGCCATCACTAATAATTTCACTGGAGACAGAAACTGCTGAGGAATGCCAGACTTGATGAAAACCACTCACTTTAATTGCCACAGTGGCTCAGGGACATGGAATAAATTGAGTATTCTTTATATAACCCAGTATCTCCTTTATTTAGAGGCATATTCTAAACAGATTGTAACCCATTAATATTAGTTAACAAGGAAGTTCATAGGTTATAAAATAAACATTTTTATTTCTCCAGTAACTACCTGCCTATAAATAAAAATTGTATTCTTAATTGAAAAAATATTTCGTTCTCAAACTTATCAAATAAAGAGAGGACACCTTCATTTGCATGCTGTATCTTGTATTGAGGCTATTTTCTGGGATGCCTCTTTCCTACAGCCACAGAATTAGAAACTAAATTGTTTCCAGAAATTGCTGGTGAATGGAAACTCATTGGTGTGTAATAAATAAATCACTATCATTATTCCAGTTGGTTACCTGAGGGCAAAAGATCTAAGGGCTAAAAGTTGATAACAGAAGTATGCTTCTGTTTAGGAGACATAGAAAAGTCTGGATCTGTCTCCTCAGGGGGGGGGGGACATGGTGTGGTACAATTTTGCAACTATCTTTTAAGAATGTCACATCTATTGGAGTAGCTCTCTAATAGCCTAAGATTGCAATCCTGTATTCATTGAACTTAGTGGGGCACTGAGCAGACATGCATAGGATTGTTTATATACAGGAATACCAGGAAGTAAGCCTCAGTGAACTCAAGGTGGGTTACTTCAGAGAAAGGATTGCTGGGCGTGGTAGCATACAGTCCTACCTCTGTGCATTGGAAATTATGTGTGGTTTCACCACCAGCTTTTATATGAACCCTTGCTCTGCTGCTCTTAAGAGCAGCTTGCTCTCCAGCAATTAATAGGTGATCGTGCTTATTTCCATGCCAGCGAAAGCTTCAGCAGCTAATTTGTGTGTACTGAATTTCTGTTAAAAAGAGCAGACAAGGCCAGGTCTTTTATTCTACAGCAAACATTGTTGATTGATTGCTTTACTGAGTCTATATATCCTGTATCTTCAACTCTAAGAGTTCTTAGGGAGACCAATAATAAAGTAAAATCAAATACAATATGAATGTATTTTTTTAAACGTAAGCAATAATCAAAGAAACAGCAGCAGCTGAACTGCTCAAAAGTTGCAAAACCTGAGTCATCAGAAAGGGTCACTAAAAAGATCGTGGCAATATTATAGAAATGTGCACCCATTTTATTTAATTCCTCATTTCTTTCTATCCCTTTTGGAGCTGGGAAAATCTTCAGCTGTTTCTTCTTTAGTTTAGAAAAGAGAGGAGTAAAAGTGGGGGGGACAAAATAGACAAGCATAAAATTGGGCACAGTGTGGCTATAGGTGTTTTCCCCCTCTCTCATGATATTAGAAGCTGGAACCATCCAATGAAGCTGAATATTGGAAGGTTCAAGACAGACAGAAGAAAATACCTTGTCCCACAACACATAGTTAAACGATAGAATTCTTTCCCACAAAATATAGTGATGGCCACTAACTTGGATGGCTTTAAAAGAGGGTTGGACAAATTCATGGAGTCTAAGGCTACCAATGATCACTGCAGATGGTGACAGCAGCCACGAAATTAAAAGACGCCTGCTTCTTGGGAGAAAAGCAATGACAAACCTAGACAGCATCTTAAAAAGCAGAGACATCACCTTGCCAGCAAAGGTCCCTATAGTAAAAGCTATGGTTTTCCCAGTAGTGATGTATGGAAGTGAAAGCTGGACCATAAAGAAGGCTGATCGCCGAAGAATTGATGCTTTTGAATTATGGTGCTGGAGGAGACTCTTGAGAGTCCAATGGACTGCAAGAAGATCAAACCTCTCCATTCTTAAGGAAATCAGCCCTGAGTGCTCACTGGAAGGACAGATCCTGAAGCTGAGGCTCCAATACTGAGTTTGACCAAACTGTGGGAGGCAGTGGAAGACAGAAGTGCCTGGCGTGCTCTGGTCCATGGGGTCACGAAGAGTCGGACCCGACTAAACAGCAACAACAATTCTACCAATAGCTGCTGGCCACAATGGCTATGTTCTCCCTCAACTGCTGGAGAAGTGTGCATCTGAGGGCCAATTTCTTAGAATCACAAGTGGGGATTCACTCAGGTCCTTCTTACAGGCTTTTCATAGGCACCTGGTTGGCCACTGTGAGAACAGGATCCTGAACTAGACGGGCCACTGGCCTGATCTAGCAGGGCTGTTATGTTTCGGATAGGATGCATGAAGAGCCTTGAGAGACCCACACTCAAGTCTTACTAAGAATAGGTCTCATTACTAAGGATATGGGAGAAACTGGGTTGAGTTTTTCATTTAAAAGCAAACCTACCAGATTTCTACTTTCTGAAATGTGAACAGAAACACAGACATGCTTCGAAAGTTGCATTTCTCTGAATTTTGCAAGAAATATGTACAAAGATTTGGACTGGAGCATAGTATGCATAGGAATGCATATGGTAATGAAAATAACATGCAAAGATGCATTATATGAGAGGGAAATGCCTTGCAAAAAATGTGTATATTGGGCAAAATTGCAGGCAATGGGGGGGGGGAGAGTTGTACTAAAAAATTTTTTTAAAAAAATTGCAAACGTATGTGGAAATGTAGAGGCCTGAACTTAAGATAGGAAATAAAAGAAACTGAGAGAAATTAAAATTGACAGATTGCACCTTCCCTATTCATCACACAGTTATCAACATCTTTAGCAGCTGTACGCATTTAGCATTTGTTAAACCAGCTAGCAAACTATCAGATTACTGAACAATTTACTGAAGCTGTGGTGTTTATTTTATTTTTTTTAAAAAACAACCAACTCTCTATTGAAAATGTAGTGATAAACTTATTGTAGCAAAGTACATACTGAAATGAAAAGAAAAGAAAACCCACAAGTGAATGGAAGCTTCTGACATTACTTGCTTTCAGAACATGAGTGTACATGCCTGCCTCTTAAGCAGCGTTCAAGCACCACATAAGAAAGATAATGGTTTTTGGTCATTTTGCCAAAAAACAAAATAAAACCCCAATCTCCACTGGCAGATAAATGCAGGAATGCTGTAAAACACACATGATATATTTTAATTAGACTAGAATGTTTATATTCTTATTTTAATTAGTCTGCAATGTTTACATTTTTCCTGTATGATAGAGCTTTCATAAAATTTCTCCCACTCTGTGTTAAAATGATTTAATGGCATGTCAACATTATTATTTTTTAAAGCTGGATAAGATACAGTATTATTACATACACTAGTTAGGCTGAAGTAGTTGAGTTTAAGAGTATTTTCTGCACTGGGGCTGAATTGGCTTAAATCCACAGAGTCAACTTTGACTGGTTGGTGGACCGGGCTGTTAGGAACCTGTATGATTAAGGCAGGCAAGCAAAAGGCATTATGGTTTTGTTGAAAGCTTGGAACACCTTTATCATTTCATTACTCCCTTCAGCTCTACAACATGAAGGAACAAAAATCTCCTTTGATTTTGGCAAGATTTAAGGCCACCTCCTGGTTCCCAACCAAAGTACATCTGTGTATTATTAAGACTGTGCCCAGTAATTTAGTTCTGGCACTGCTTATGTAGGTATGTTTGAATCTCAAAGCATATACAGTGGCTGGAGATTACGTTGGAGACAAAGTTTCTTTCCAAATCATTATTTGTATATATTAGTCATTTTTTCCTTTATAGGTTAGGAGACTACAATAGCGTCTCATATTTATGTGTTTGTAGTTTCTGTTGGAATCACTTATTTATGACTGGCCAACTGTTTGAAATAATCAGACAGCCTGGACTGAAGGTGTTTCCTCAAATATATTACCAGCACTTCCTTTTTAATTAAACCTTTTGCAGATCTTTCTGCCATTTTTGAGCATTCCTCATGAAAGGAATATCCACATTTCCAAATTTCATGTAATATATTCTTTCAGTAATTTAAGATCAATAACACACACACACACACACACACACACACACATTGTGTGTATGATTTGTGTTCATTGTGTTATCATGGTGGTTATATATACAATCATGCTTCCAGTACCATATGCACCTGCAAAGGTTTTGAGATGGCTATACACCTACGCTTGAAATACCTGCATATCCTGTAGTTTCTTGCTAAAATCCTACAACTTTTCACCTACAAATGTTCCAGTGAAATGCTGTCTGGGTTGTGCAATATAACTCGAACACTAATGCACTATTATTGCATCAATGAAATGGTGCAGAATACAAGCCCCTCGGTCTCATGTTTGCCCTTCCTTCCTTCCTTCCTTCCTTCCTTCCTTCCTTCCTTCCTTCCTTCCTTCCTTCCTATTCTAAGATTCTTAAGAGAGAAAATGTGTGGGAGTGATGATCTTAAGAGAGAAGTAGAAAGTGAGGAGGTGACTCTGCCGCTCTCCACTATCTTCATGCAACCCTGAGAATTCCCTCCACCCCTGTTGTAGTTCAAGGATTTGGCCTCTTTCGGCCTATCCTCTCCTTGTCCTGTAGTCTTTCTCTAAGTCAAATTTAATTGTAAGCTGATTGTGGGAGGGATCTGCCTTTTTCCTTTTGTGACTAGACAAAGCATCATACGCATTGCTAGCAGAATATAAACAGCTATTATCAATTGGTAGTTTGGTCACTGGCAAATATATCAGAACAAAATGCAGGTAAGGTGCTTGGAATCACAAGTGGAGAGAGCCCTGTTGCACTCAGGTTCTGCTTGTGTGCTTCCCAGAGGTATCTCATTGGCCACCGTGACAACAGGATACTGAACTAGACAGGCCAGGGCTCTTCTTAAGTTCTTTTGATGCGTCACGTAAGGTTGCCATATGTCCTCTTTTTCGAGGACACATCCTCTTTTTCATGGGCATGTAAAAGGAGAGTCGTCGTAGTGATCCATAGTTAATAGTAGAAGTAGGCAAATGTGTCCTCTTTTTTGCTCTTCAAAATATAGTAACCATAGGTGGGTGGGTGGGTGGAGAATTAAAATCTCGGTTACAATGAGAAGATTGGAATAATCTGTGATTAAAAAATAACAGATGCATCCTGAAAATTAAACATCATTGAGCTAGTTCAAACATGCATGCCTATCACTTGCTAACTGCAGTCTTGCATTTTTTAAAAATAACTATTTTAGTCTTTATTAGACCCATTCCCTTGTGCTTCCAGCAATGTCTCCCTTCCCTTCAGCACAATCTCTGCCATTTCAAATCCGCCATAGAAATTCCTCTCAATTAAAAAAAAAATGTGTATTTTTTTAAAAAATGAGCCTTATAAACTTCCAGCTGCAGGACACACAACAAAGAAATAAATAAGCAGGGAAATCCAACTCGGGGGTGGGGAGGTGAAATGAAAGAAAAATGGAGCGGGGAGACAGAATAAAGAGGGGAAAGAGGAAAAGAGAAAACAGATGATCCTCAATAAAGCTTCATTTCTATTCTGCCAAGATTTGCACAAAGCTTCCATATATTTCCTTATACTTTACCTCCCTAGGACAGTCCTCTCTTTTATGGTCCAAATCTGGCTTAAAGAGACAGAGCCATATGAAGGGAAAGAAGAAGGGACCTCAGACGTGTCCATCAACAGTTAACAACAGCTAACAGACACACAGGTTACTTGGTTACTTCCCTATTATGGTGAGATGTGTTACATTTCTATTTAAATTATAGTAATTATTTCTAAATCTGCAACTACACCTGTGAATTGGCTCATGCAAATGTAATGGCAACCTGCATCCTCTTTTGCGATGCATGTCTCCCTTTTTGGCAATGCATATGTGGCCATCCAGCCTTAATTTGTAAGCAGTGAGGCAGTCAACCTGTCATGGAAACTTAGACTGCAGTCATTTGCTCTCTTCCTTAGAACTCAATTGCACTGGAGTACTTTCAAGCAGGTCTCCCTGTTTCAACAATGCTCTCCAGGTGAGTGAATTCTGATGAGGACTCAAAGTTCGTTTGGCAAAATGTTGCAGCATCAAGGGCTTCTTGTTCAGGGTTCCAACCAGCCAGACATGTCCCTTTTCAGGACACTCCTTTCCATTGGTCCTACCCTTAGTTTTCATTTTTCCTCCTAGCTGACACTTACGGAGTGGAGACAATAAATATTGTTATGTGCAGTGCTTTTTTCTGGGGGGACGCAGGGGGACGCATAACCCTAAACATTTTGTGAATCTTTGTACTTTTGTCCATTTACTGTATTTATTTTTCTCGATTTGAACTATAAAATGGTGATTTTCTCGAGTCAAAATGAGAGCACCCCTAAACATTTTTGGGGGGGTAAAGCACTGCTTATGTGTATCTTATCTCATTTTATATAAATTGGAGAGAGAGAGAGAGAGAGAGAGAGAGAGAGAGAGAGAGAGAGAGAGAGAGAATAACCAAAATGAGAGAGAATTAGCCAAAAGAGAGAGCGAATTAACCAAAAATGACTTAAATCTGCATAGCCCTTTTACTTCCTTTTAAGTGGCAAGTCAGAAGCACAGAAGACTAGCATGATTAGTGGTTACACAGTCTGCAGACCACCCACCCCAAGTTGCCTGGACCATAGATTTCTAATGCAAGCCTATGCATTCATAGTCAGAAGTAAGCATCACTGAATTCAGTGGGACTCACTCCAAGGTATATATAGGACTGCAACCTTAGTTACTATTTTGGAAATGTGATGAGTCTAGAGGCAGAGAATCGCCTTATATGGAAATATGTGGTGGAGCCCTAAAGACCCAGCTTGTCTATGCAGAGAATGTCAAAAACCAGGAAGGGGCAAATTCATTTGCCATACACTAGATATCCCAATCTTTCAACAGCAAAATGTAGATTAGGTGGGGGGGGAATACTAAATGTAGAAAGATGTGAAAGAGGTTAAACATGGGAATCGCCTTTCCTGCGGAAGGATAAGCATGAAGAAGTGGAAAGCTAGCTGTCCACCCTAACATACTTGTACATCTTCATGAACAAGCTAGAGTCTGCATGAGACAACCAATCTCAATTCCCTTGGACTGTCAGGAGAAACCAAGACCAGAGTCCCCCTTACCTAAATGCCACCTGTTGTTGCTCTTCAACCATGGGATGTCCTCATTCACCACAACCTTTGTGAGGTTCAGCTTGCTTCCCCACCCTTTTGAAGTTTTTCTTTTTTAAAATTTTATTCTGGGTTTTGTTGAACTGTCCCAATCTAACCGAAAAGATGATGATAAATGATTCCTCTTAGAAATATACTAGCTGGTGTCTCACCTCAGAGAACACCTGATTACTTCTGAAGAAAAGGAGAAACGTGGTACAGATAAATGATTGCATTGCTGTTTCACCTGCTCTCTCATTTCATTGTATTGGGAATATTGTGTTTTCAACTGTAGGTTATTGTACCCTGCTGTGAATGAAAGAATGATACATCTTTACAAGGTTTGGGGAGCCCTGGAGAGGATGCCATTCTATCCCCCTTCATCCCATGCATATGGGTGGATCTCCTTGGCAGTTATGGTTCTGATGGGCATCTTTACTTTCCTAAAACACAATGCTCCAGAAATTCATTGTTCCAGCTCTATATGGGTGAAAATTATAGCTTCTGGCTGAGGTGCCCTCTGGTGGCCATTTTTGCATGTGGCACGAGTCATCTTTCCTTTATTCACAATGTATCAGAACTCCAGGCATATTGCATTTAAGAGAAATACTGTAACAAAGCTGTTACGCACACTGAAGGGATCAGAACAAGGGAACATTTACCTGACCATGTCTTGCAGTGACACTAGACCTGACTTTCATTATAGAGTCATTGGAAGGGATGATAAATATAGAAAGCTCTTTGAAAACTTTAGCACAGAGGTAGCTAACATGGCTCCTGCCATATGCTGTTGGCTTTTTTCAGGTGGAACTTGCCGGAACTCATTTCCAGCCCCTCTCAGGTGAGTGCCATTGCCATTCTTTGAGAATAAGGGAGGTGTTCCTGGTGAATTCCAGCACCCTTTTTTTCTAGAAAAATAGCACATTGTTCATCATCCCTGATCATTTGCTATATTGGCTGAAGCTGACAGGAGTTCTTGTCCAATAACATCTGGAGGGCCGCATGTTGATGCCCCTACTCAAGTGCTAGAACTGGTTGTTGTTGTTGTTGTTGTTATCCCAATGGAGAGAAACATATAAACATTGTCACCTCACCAGAGTAAGGGACATAACTTGGAGTTGTGTGTAAGTGGACTGCAAGGCTCAGTGTAAGTGCATCTGATCCCCACAGAATTCAGACATGCCTCATTCATTCTATGCTTTATGGTTTATTTTCTTTTTTAAAAAAAAATAGTTTAATGCATTGGACAAGTTTTCATGTATCACTCAGCTTTCTGCCAAGTGTGGTCCTGGGTTTATCCTGTTTGTTGCTCCCTCCATTTTTAGAGACCATTAAGTCATTTGGGAGAGCTACCTTTGGCAAGGCAAGGAGCTGAGGTCTTATCCAAACAGCCAACAATCATAGCTGGCTCGCCACTTACCTATTAATGCTCCACGTTTCATCCTGATAGGCAGCGAAGGAGCCGTACTCAGAATGGAGTTTCCATAGCAAAAGCCCAAACAGCAATGTCTCCACAGGACACATTATTACCAAACGCTCAAGGAACACTCCATCAGATATGACATGGTGAACATTTACGAATGGCCCTGTAGGAAAAAAGGGCTGCATTTAAAATAAAAGTGACCACTTCAAGGCTAAAGGAAAGCCAGCCCTTCTATCTTCAGATCTTGCATACTGATCACCTTCATTTCTGGCCTATTTATTTATTTGTCATGGGCAAACCTTTCTGATGTGGAGGGTTCAGTCTTTCACTGGCGCTTTGCCATTAACCAAGTTGGAGCCATAAAGCTTCAGCCATACACGTGGCTCCTTGGCCTGTTATTCTTTTATTTTATTTTTGCAGAGAAACAAGAGTGAATTCAATTTTAACAACAGTAACCCTTACATTAACTTTCAGCTACTTTTGTTGATCTTTTCCCCTCTTGTTTATCTCTTGCTCTCTTTTTTTTACAATGCCATTCCACAATGCAGCCTCTGTTATGGTTGGGTGGAAACTATGAGAGACCTGGTGAATGCGCTGATGCCAAGAAAGTAGTTTCCTTGACAACCGAAATGAAGCAACAAATAACAAGAATGCAGCCCTCAACTTGGTTCACTGATCTGTCTAACTCTTGGTGCCTACTGAGAGCTCAGAAATGACTTTGCAATGTGTCCCTACAATGATAAGTTGGCCAGTGCTTAACATCAGAAAGGAACAGTGAGGAGCGACTGAGGCCCAGACATAAAAGTTCTTATTATACAAGGAAGTACAGTGGTACCTTGGTTCTCAAACTCAATCCATCCTGGAAGTCCGTTCGACTTCCAAAACATTTGAAAACCAAGGCACGGCTTCTGATTGGCTGATTGGCCCTGGAAACAACGCCGACAGCCGAAACGGACATTTACACTTGCTTCTGGGTTTGCGGTGTCTGGGAGCCAATTTGTTCATCAACTAAGCCATTCAGGAACCAAGGTACCACTGTACGTTGTGAATGGGAAGAAATATGCTGCCGTACATGGTGCATCCATGTATTCAAACCGACTGTGTGAGATGGAAAGGCAATCATCCTGGCATAAATATGGAGCAAGTGTGTGTGTGGCAAAATGTGAAGGTTTGTTTCAAAAGAAAATTGATCTGTCATCCATATCACATATACAGTGGTACCTCTGGATGCGAATGCAACCTGCATCTACGCATGCTCCGTTACTTCCGGGTCACCACAGCGCACAGCCCAAAAATACTTATCCCGAAGCTACTTCAACCCGAGGTATGACTGTACAAGATCACCATTATATATCATCATACAATCACATATATAGTGATGAAGTGTGAGGAGAGGTCAGTCTCAGGGGTCATCTCTGGTGTGTTGGCAGTCCAGCTGGAAGGTGAGCTACTTGGAAGGTGAGCAACACTGTTCAACTTGGCAAAGCATAACAGGAGGGCATGTGATGTACTGAATGTGGTACCCAGTCACCAAGAAAGGGAAGGGAACAGGTTCTTGTGAGTGAGCATGAAATGATGGAGGAGGAAGAGGAGGAAAGAGGAGAGACCCAGGTAGCAAACAGGAGGAAACAAGGGAAAGTAACAAGAGATGAGAAAAAGACAGAGACCAAAGCAGGGAAAGGGGGGGGGACATTATCACGTGATGAGTTAAGAGAGGAGAAATTACATCTGAATAAAAGGGGATAGCAAGCATTACTAAAGAACAAGGAAAAAGAGAAAGGAGGTCTGTAAAGTCTGGGGCAGCCTATACCAGCTATTCATTCCACTGTGTTTTGTTTTGGTCATTTTATTTGCAATTCCCCACTAGATGGTGCTCTTCTCACACATGCAAAATAATAAATAAGGAATGGAAATTAGACTGGGGGGAATCAATGAAGCTAATATGTTATAATTTACATATTGGAGCTCAGCCAGATACATGGAAGCATTAAACCATTTAAAGATGCTTAGTTTTGCAGAATTTATCCTAATCAGAAACCAAAAATATTTTATCCGGGACCTCGGCTTATGCATTATAGCAGCAAATAGTGGTCAAGATTTATATAAGATTTGCTGTGGATTGGCCAGTATATAACCAGTTGGATAGTAGATGGGGCTGATTCATAAGCTTCTTCGATAACACTGGAATTGAAGGAACCATTCTCTCTCTCCTCCCCCCCCCCCCCCCGCCAGCTTTTTGCTATTGGAGACTGTGTTAATCTTTGGGGTGAAGCAGAACTTGCAGTGTTTAGTCCCAAAGCTTCTCATTGCTCTCATTAAATGTACTTTTCCACCGTTAAGTATACAAAGCTGTCATTTCCCCATTAGCCAAGGTAAGATAGGGATCTGAACAACATGAGCCAAAAACAACTTGACTTTCTTTGAGTACCAGAGTCAACAGAATTTGAAAAATGACTCCATTCTATACAGATGGGATTTTGTGGGGGGGAGATTGTGTTCGGGGCATCACAGATGTGGTGCAGTCTACAGAACTGCAAGAGGACCAGGGGCAACTCAGACTTATTAGGCATCAAAAGGGCCTCTTTAAATGTTACATTCCAGTACTCATGTTTTGAAAATCAGCTGCTGATTAAATTGGTTTCTATTCTATAAGTGTGTGGGAGAGTGAACTCAGAGTATATAAATGACACCATGTCAGTCCAATGAACTATCCAAAGAATATGCTTCTAAAGGTAAAGGGACCCCTGACCATTAGGTCCAGTCGTGTCCAACTCTGGGGTTGCGGCGCTCATCTAGCTTTACTGGCTGAGGGAGCCAGTGTACAGCTTCCGGGTCATGTGGCCAGCATGACTAAGCCACTTCTGGCGAACCAGAGCAGCGCATGGAAATGCCGTTTACCTTCCTGCCAGAGCTGTACCTATTTATCTATTTGCACTTTGAGGTGCTTTTGAACTGCTAGGTTGGCAGGAGCAGGGACCGAGCAACGGGAGCTCACCCCATCACGGGGATTTGAACCGCCGACCTTCTGATCGGCAAGTCCTAGGCTCTGTGGTTTAACCCACAGTGCCACCCATGTCCCTCCAAATATATTTCTGTATATACATGCAAATATATCTATATTCAAATAAATAAAATGTGTGTGCAAGTGTGCACATATATAACACGCCTAGGGCTGCATTCTACATAAGTCTTACTCATGGTGTTGGGACCCAATGAAATTAAGAAACATAACTAAATTAATTTCAATGGGTCTATTCTGAGTAAAATTTAGTTGAATACAACACATAATAATTGTGTTTTGATTTTATGTTTATCACTGTTCACTATTACTGAGAGGGCTTTATATTTGTTAGGTGAAGTAGTGCAACACTCATTGTGGCATCTGTGTGGTTTAGGGGATGCAAGTCTTGGACAAGGTCCTGGGAGACCAGGGTTCAAACATTCATTCATTCAGACAGTCACTGTCTTTGAGCCTAACCAACCTCACAGGATTGTTGTGAGGATGAAATAAGGTGAAATCGTGTATGCCACCTTGAGCTCCTTGGGGGAAAGGTAGGAACTACAGTGGTACCTCTGGTTACATATGCTTCAGGTTACATACTGTCAGGGGCTCAGGGACTGAGCCACAGGAGAAGGAGGAGATGGAGAGCGAAGGGGAACAATCTGAGGGGAGCACAGGAGGGTATGACAGTGACCAGAGAGATTCCCTGAGTCTCTCCAGCGAATCAGATTCTCAGAAGGAGGCCCCCAGGGTCAGGGCAAGGGGGGCCAGTGGGGAGTCGCCAAGCGGCAGCTGGAAATCAGGGCTAGCTTCCCCACCAGAGTGCAGCGGGGGGGGGGGAAGAATCCCACAGATTAGAACAAAAGCCTCCTCCTGCAGGAGGAGAGAGTGAGGCAGGACTGACCACGCTTCCGTCAGAGAGTGGGGGGCGGAGGAGAGAGCAGGGCCAGCCTCCCTGAAGGAGAAAGCAGTGAAGGGAGCAGTGTAGCCGTTAGGAGGAAAGTGGGCGGCTGGGCGCGCGCGCCAAGTTCAAATGTAGAGGCGCGCGGGACAGCAGAAAATCCGGATTGGGAGCCAGGTCCCAAAGCCCGCTGGAGACAGGGGGAGGAGTCAGAAGAATCCGCCTCCGAAGAGTCCAGGAGGGTTGGAACCCCAGAGGACAGGAGGACCCGGAGGAGAAAGGAGCAGAGGGAGGAAAGGAAGAGGTGGAGCAAAGCTCGGGTCTTGAACTGGTGTAAAGGAGGGGCGGATTCAGACAGAGCCACGCCGGTCTAAGGACTCAGACGTAGCGCTGCGTGCCACGGATGTCAAACCAACAATGAACCAAAATAAAGACTTTTGTTTATAAAGAGCAACTGGCGTTGGTCCTTTGTGAGCTGGGACCTGAGGCAGCCGCTGACACATACGCTTCAGGTTACAGACTCCGCTAACCCAGAAATATTACCTCTGGTTAAGAACTTTGCTTCAGGATGAAAACAGAAATCGTGCGGCGGCGGGGCGGCGGCAGCAGGAGGCCCCATTAGCTAAAGTGGTGCTTCAGGTTAAGAACAGTTTCAGGTTAATAACATACCTCCAGAACGAATTAAGTTCTTAACCCGAGGTATCACTGTAAGTGAAAATATTAGTGAGTTGTAATTTTGCAAGGAACTGCAAAACAGAAATGTGCCTGGCAAAATTGCAAAAAGCAACATGCCTACACAGTATTTTTGTTTATCTGCTGTGGGCTGTATAGAATTATGAATCAATCTGTGCTCGACTCTGTGTGTGTTACTTTCTCTGAATCACTTTGAATACAATTGTTGTTCACATTGATATAGAGGACTTTGAGTAGCCTGTCAGTGAAGTCTTCTGCTGCCCTCCAGTGGTACCATTCCTAATATATTCTTGCTCACCTGTTTTGATCATGAAAGACAGTAGATCACACCATATATTGGCAATTGTCTGAATTTTAAAATGTCTGCAATCAAGATCAAGGGTAGGTATACTGTGGGAAGATTTACAAGTCCCGTGCTGACTTCCATTTAAACCAAGACAATTTAAAGTCCTAAATTCTGCCTAATTTGTGTCTGCCAGCTTGCACATTGATCTGCTCAGTCACTCTTTCTCAGATGTGGGGAATGGATGCTGCTGAACTACAACTCCCATCATCCTTGATAATTGGCTGCGCTGGTTGGGACTGATAGGAGGTAGAATCCAACAACATCTGAATGGCCACAGGTTCCTCACTCCTGCTCCAGTTCATCCTGATTTATTTTTGTCTTAAAGTCAACACAGGACTTATTCAAGTGCAAATAGTCATTAGTGCATAGTAACAAGACAGTTCCTTCGCTGAGCACCTGTACATGACATTGATTTAAGAGGCTTTGCAGCAGGCCTACCCAACCTTTCAGCATTGCCTATTGAGCATCAATGGTTCAAAATATGTTGTTGGCTACCTGCAATAGATGACATCACCTTGGAGGGTTTGCACCAAAGACCCCAGAGCTTTTTCTAGTGCTGTAATAGTAAAGGTAAAGGGTCCCCTGACCATTAGGTCCAGTCGCCGTACAGCTTCCGGGTCATGTGGACAGGATGACTAAGCCGCTTCCGGCGAACCAGAGCAGCTCACAGAAACGCCATTTACCTTCCCACTGGAGTGGTACCTATTTATCTATTTGCACTTTGACGTGCTTTTGAACTGCTAGGTTGGCAGGAGCAGGAACTGAGCAACAGGAGGTCACCCCATCGCGGGGATTCGAACCGCCGACCTTCTGATCGTCAAGCCCTAGGCTCTGTGGTTTTGCTATTTTATTTGCTATTTTAATGGTGCATTTCCTAAGACATATCACTGTGTTGTAATCTTTCATTAGGATTAAATGTTACAAAGTCGCAAGTAGTCTTTTGAGGTCTTTGAGAATTCACTATCAGGCTGGATATGAGACAAAACGGTGGGCAGCAAGTTAGAAAGGATTGTGTGAACCCAGTTGGTGCAAGACACTTGGTGCAAGACAGATTGCAAGGTGTACCCGGGGCTACCATGATGAAAAGACATTTTTTTAAACTCTAATACCTAGGAGTTGCACAATTCTATCTCTAGCCTTGATTGAAACACCCAAGTCCGTTGTAAAGCGAGGCCCGCCAATGCAGCAAAGTCTGGTAGTACTGCTAGATCAGGCCAAAGATTAACTCTATGTGGTACACTAGTAGCAAAGTCCAGCATCTTAAAAAGCAGAGACATCACCTTGCCAGCAAAGGTCTGTATAGTTAAAGCTATGGTTTTCCCAGTAGTGATGTATGGAAGTGAGAGCTGGACCATCAAGAAGGCTGATCGCCAAAGAATTGGTGCTTTTGAATTATGGTGCTGGAGGAGACTCTTGAGAGTCCCATGGACTGCAAGAAGATCACAGCTCTCCATTCTTAAGGAAATCAGCCCTGAGTGCTCACTGGAAGGACAGATCGTGAAGCTGAGGCTCCAATACTTTGGCCACCTCATGAGAAGAGAAGACTCCCTGGAAAAGACCTGGAAAGATGGATGGCACAAGGGGAAGGGGATGACAGAGGATGAGATGGTTGGATAGTGTTCTCGAAGCTACCAGCATGAGTTTGATCAAACTGCGGGAGGCAGTGGAGGACAGGAGTGCCTGGCGTGCTCTGGTCCATGGGGTCACGAAAAGTCGGACACGACTAAACGACTAAACAACAACAACAAAGTAGCAGAATCAATGGCCAAATTGAGAAGTGCAGACTAGTGGCTAGAGTGCATTGTAACCTCCCTCCAGTTAAGTCCCTTCTAGTCCTAAAAGACAGGCATTCTTCTTCATGCCACCACAAGCAATAGCAGGATGGGGTCAGTACAGGTATGAGGTCAGCATACTTGTGGATCAGCCTCTGCCAATATCCATGCTGGCTGGGGCTGGAGGGAGTTGCAGTCTGAAACATCTAGAAAGCCCTGGGTTTGCAGAGGCTGGGTAAATGCTGACTGGAAGTGCTGACATAGTGTGAGGCAAGAGGTTAGTCAGCACAAGAGACAAGACCACCTAAATCTTCTGCAGGCCGTAGCTGCTTTCCTAGAAAATACATTCAGCCTACAAATATGGAGAAATTGTAAGATTTAAGAGACGAGGGGCCAGGGTCAAGTTGAAGACCTTTGGCGCAAGGATTAGATTTCTCCAAGCATTTTGTCTGTGCAGCTATGCAGATGTTAAAGCAAAGCAGCTGAGGCCAGTTCTCTGTCAGTCCTCCTGAATGGACCTTGGGGGATAAGATTATGTTACCTTCATAATGTGAACCTTACAAAGTTCATTCACCTCAAGTACGAATGGCAGCCAATTATAGGGTTATAATTGCTGCAGAGGGGATTTGGAATTAGCCTTGGATGAACTGGCTCAAATGATGTATAAAATGTATATGGGAGCATGTGACTCTGAGCAGGGGCTAAATGGAGATGTATTAAGCCTCTGAATATACATAGTTTTAACCGGACTGCTAATTGAATGGAGATAAAATTGCCTGGAAATTCAGCCAGTTTTCAGAGCTGTGAGGAGTGTTTTGGGGATTTCTTTCTTTCTTTTTAAGAAGCAGCAGGAATCTGCTCATAGTTTGACCAGGGAGACCAGAGCTAGCTATGGAACTGCTATGACAACTCTGATGAAGTGACTATAATTTAGCCTCAACTTTCAACATGAAAAGTTAGAGTCATAATCCTTAAACTGCTAGATTGCTGTAAGGATTGGGGAGACAGAATTGTAAAGCATCTTGCCCATTGAAAGATCTGAAAGATGTATTCCAGTTTTTTAACAGCAACCAAAATAAACCATTTCCCTTCTTTGTAAAATTATTTGATGGTGTGCAGTGGTGCCTCGCAAGACGAAATTAATTCGTTCCATGAGTTTTGTCGTCTTGTGAGTTTTGTCGGCTTGCGAACTTTTTCGTCTTGCGAAGCACGGTGTCGGGAAAGTTTTGGAAAAGCTTCAAAAATCACCAAAGTCTTTAAAAACCTCAAAAAAAGGCTACCACACCACGTTCTATGAGTTGCTCCTCGAAGTCAAGTCGCAACTGTATTAACGGTGTTAAGAAAAAGGAAACAAACTTGCAAGAAGTTTCCGTCTTGCGAAGCAAGCCCATAGGGAAAATCGTCTTGCGAAGCAGCTCAAAAAACAAAAAACCCTTTCGTCTAGCGTGTTTTTTGTCTTGCGAGGCATTCGTCTTGCGAGGTACCACTGTACTTGTATCTGACATCACTCGTTTCCTCACTCTCCCAAATACCACAATATTTTGATGTTTCACATTCCTGTACACTTCTGTGCTTCCTGACTCCAGCTTTTCTGGAGATCTGTCTAGTGCGGATATATTTATTTGCAGATATATTTTATTAGAGAGCTGCTGAAAGGGGCTGTATATCTAGGCTGCGTCTATCATCCACAGCTGCTTTGTAAGACACTACTGGGTCAAAGACAAATAACCAAGTCAGATTAATGGACTGAATGACAAGAGTAATGCTGTGCATAGTATAGCATCATGCAGTGTGTGAATTGGCCCTAAAAAACGCATGTAGATTTTTCAATCTTTTGGGGGTAAAAATATACCCTATTCAGATATCTGGAGTTGTAACAATAAGGGGGAAGCACAGGTAGGTGTATCAAAGATGGCAAAATAGATTCACTATTAAAGGTAAAAGGTAAAGGTACCCCTGCCCATACGGGCCAGTCTTGACAGACTCTAGGGTTGTGCGCCCATCTCACTCAAGAGGCCGAGGGCCAGCGCTGTCCGGAGACACTTCCGAGTCACGTGGCCAGCGTGACATCGCTGCTCTGGCAAGCCAGAGCCGCACACAGAAACGCCGTTTACCTTCCCGCTAGTAAGCGGTCCCTATTCATCTACTTGCCCCCGGGGGTGCTTTCGAACTGCTAGGTTGGCAGGCGCTGGGACCGAACAACGGGAGCGCACCCCGCCGCAGGGATTCGAACCGCCAACCTTTCGATCGGCAAGCCCTAGGCACTGAGGCTTTTACCCACAGCGCCACCCGCGTCCCTAGTTTCACTATTAGGACAGCTATTAACTTTGATAATCAAATGAAATGTGTTGACAGAACAGTCTGTCCTATAGATATGTTTCATTTTACTGACAGACAGTGGTAGTGATGAAACTGATAAATACTGGTATATTATTATTTTCTTTCATTTAATAATCACTTCCCATAACGCACCCTGAAGAAATTTACAGTATAATAACATATATTTTAAAATTTACAGAATTACATACACAAAAACATTTTTTGAAAAAATATATAAATATATAAACAATTTAGTCACATATGCATAAAGTCACATAAAACCAAAAAACAGGTAATAACAGGGATGCAAATTTCAGAAGGCGTGTTGAAATAATAATAATGATATATCAATTCTAACTAAAGGAATAAAGCACTTAATGCCAAATACAAGTTTCTAAGTGGTTCACGTTGTATAAAAATCAGTTACACAAGCATGTAAATATAGAAATACCCATAGAATAGAAATGATGACAGCAGACATTAAAACAATCCAATTAAAACAATGCAGGAATTAAAACAAGAGCTTCAAGATAAAAGCAAGGAAATTCCTTGAAAATAGGTGCTGTTACCTAGTTATGTGCACCTAAAGGGCTTCTGCTCTTGTCATATAGCAAAAGTAACCCCTTTGTGTCTTATGGCAAAAAAGCAGCATGTCATATGTCACGAAATTTCCCTGCTTTTCAGAGAAATTTAGTGACAACTCCCTTGGATGTGTCTAAGATTGTAGTTGTTTGAACCCTAGGCAAAATATATTGTTTCATACCACCCCAGTCTCTGAGATTTCAATGGTTCCATGTGTTTACCCACGGTTTGCTTTTATTGGAATCAGGCACAGTGATGTCTTTATCATATATGGTTTACCTACACATAGATACAACCTGAGCCTGCAATGGTGGGGCTCAGAGCAGTAACACCCCGGAAGGTCTTGCTTCTCCCATAGTCAAAGTCTTGGAGTCCAGCTGGGCTCTGTCTCTCCAGTTGCTGCTGCACACACACACACACAGCTGCACCCATTGTCTTTCTCACTACCACCCAGGCGAGGGAGGCGGCCCACCCACCTGCTTTCTGGCACACAGCAGCTTCCTTTGTTATACTAATGACCATGCTTAGGAGGCAACTTGCCATTAGATTTTTAACCTTGCTGGACCCAGGACCCAGGCATCATACAGGCTAACCCCCAAACTCACAATATTATGCATGGAAATCTCTGTGTTGAGCTGGTGTGAGACATACACAAGTTTTTGATTCAGTATTTCTCTTTCTCAGCTTCCTTACCAGCTTCTCCCTTCCGTGTTCCAATAGTGGAACATCGGCTTTTACAACCAGAAGTTTGCAGTTTCAATTCCCAGCATCTCCTGGTAGGAAACTCTGAAGACCTGCTGCCGGTCCATGGAGAACATACTGAGCTAACTAGACCAATAGTCTGATAAGGCGGCTTCCGGCAATCCTTTTCATCATGTCTGATATTTCCATTGTAGATCTGCAGGCAGGCATTGTTGTTGATCTTTGTTAGCGGTAGAGGACAACATGGCTGTGCGGCTCACCCAGACTCCCTCCAGATGAGTTGTGGCTGCATACTGGGGATAGAGAGGAGAAGGGAAGTAGGCAGCAATGAGGACAGAGGTCAGGTGAGTGGTGCAGCCCTGCCATGCCTTCTGCCACTGTTTCTTGGCAGAGGCTGCCTGCTGATTCAGAAGTTGCAAAAGCTGCTGGAAAAGTTTCCATGTGGCAGCAGGGTGGATAATATTAGAAAGACTTGCCAATATCAGCTGGCTGGTGTGGATATTCTTCTCCGATAAGGCCAATCCAGGTTGAAAATGGGTTTTGATAAATATGCACCTTTTTGAAAGAATCTTCTTCTTTAAAGTAAAATACCATACACAGGATTTTATTAAGGGTTGGGTTGCATTTTAGTGGCCTAATGACACATTTCCATTAGATAGCCTGACCTTTCTTAAGGTGCAGTATTTAGATCTTGAATCACTACAGCCATTCACACAGGTTTTACATTTTTTTATTTCCAGCATCTAAATCAAATGAAAAGGCTACACTGGACAGGCTGTAAATTTTCTCACACAAACAAATGTATCCCTTTCATTTTTGATCTTGTATGAACATCATTCTCAATATATATACCCCAGGCTAAAAGATGTTCCTGATTACAGATTGTAAAAAAAATGGCTTCAACATCTTTCAGAACGATAATGTGTTCCACTGGATTTCTGACTCAGTTTTTGCATTCATTAGGATCCATCAGGGGTTAGATTATCACTTATTAATTATTCCCTGTTGTTTTCCTTAACTGAATTAAAGTATCCCTGTTTCTCTTGAAAAAAGTCATAATCATTACTTTATGCTGACACCTAGTGGGGGAGGAGGGAGAGACACTGGCGTGTAAATATTTCACCATTATAAATCTAAAATGTAACATACTAAAGCTATGCAAGGCTTTTATTACAAAACATGAAGCTGCCTGGTATCAAGTTTCATTACTAACCCCAAATGTAAGACAGGTTCACTGAATGGCTTCCAAAAAGTTCACTAATCATTGAAATAAGCTGGGGTCACACTTCAAATAAGCTACTTCCTGTCCCAAACCATTCAGAAATCAAGGTTATGTTTGAAACAATGTTACCTTAGCACTGACCTAAGGGAAAAACTGGTATTATTATTGTCAGGGGTTCAGGGAGAGAGGCACAGATGAGGGAGGAGACTGAGAGCGAGGGGGAAGAATCCAGGAACGAGGAGGAGGAGGATGACAATGACTTGAGGGTTTCCATGAGTCTTTCAAGTGAATCGGAGGATTCCCAAAAGGGGGCGCCCCTGGTCAGGCCAAGGGGAGCCACAGGGGGGACTCGTCAGGAGCAGGGGAGCAGCAGGGAAACCCCGAGTGGGAGTTGGAGATCGGGGCCGGCTTCCCCGCCGGAACGGAGTGAAGAGGGTGGAGTTCCCAGTGTGACAGACGAAGCAGAGCAGGAAGCAGAGAGGGGAAGGAGATCGGGGCAAGACGTCCTGCCGGAAGGGGCGGAGAGTAGCACAGAGAGTAGTGTAACTGTCAAAAGGAAGGTCAGGGGTAGCGAACGCGCGCCAAGTTCAAATGTGGAGGCGCGCGGAAATGCGGAGAGCCCGGAGGAGGAGCCTGGTCCCAAAGCACGGAGGAGGGGGGAACAGGCGTCTGGGGACTCAGCGTCAGGGGAAAGCAGGAGGGAAGGAACCCAGGGGGGCAGAAAGACCCTGCGGAAAAGGAAGGACAGGAAGAGGTGGACCAGCAGAAGCCTCTTAAACTGGTGTGGAGGCGGGACTGATTCAGAGGGGACTTCAGCGGTCTAAGCGTAACAGACGTGGGGCTGCGCGCCTCGGCTGTGGAACAAACAATGTACTTCAATAAAGACTTTTGTAAATAAAGCGGACTTGGCGTTGGTCTCTTGTGAGCTGGGACCTGAGGCGGCCCTGACAATTATTATTATTATTATTATTATTATTATTATTATTATTATTATTATTAATTGTTTATTAAATTTGTATACTGCCCTATACCCATAGATCTCAGGGCAGCTCACAACACAAAATGACAATATAACAAAACACAAAATACATAATAAAAATAAAAGCAAAGGCAACTCAATAATCTCCACTTCAGCGACACATTTTAAAAGGGCATTTGATGTCAATCGGCCAAAAGCCTTGTTAAAGAGGAACGTTTTCACCTGGCACCTAAAGGTTTATAATGAAGGCACCAGCCGAACCTCCCTGGGGAGAGCATTCACTCCACAAATGGGGACCCACTGCAGAAAAGGTAGGTTTTTCTGAATTCCTTTGTGAAGATTTGTCAATATCAGAAGACCGTATTTTTCATAAAGGCATGTCTCTTTTTCCCCACACATTGAACTTAAGAACTAAGAAGCTAAAACCACATCTGTACTCCTAGAGGACCATTTTTAACATAGTGGTTCAAAGATAGGTTTGTGTCACAGAGAAATTTCCAATATTCCTTCCTACTGCAACCTCAACACAAAGAGTTGTGCTAATGCAAAAGTCCCCCTAATAGGTGCCTCTAGTATTCCTTCTAACCTTTCCTAAGAGGGCCCCCTTGCTACACATACACAATATATGGAAGGGATGGCCTTATAGTCAGGTCGCCTTCATGAAAAATTGGGAAGAGTGGAGAGCTTAACCAGTTATGACAGCATGGGACAGCAATGGCGGGTCTGATCATCTTTAACTGTGTCCCTGGATGCTCATTGGAATACAAGTATCACATTGTGTATCATAGAATCATAGAATCATATAACCATAGAATCATAGAGTTGGAATAGACCACAAGGGCCATCAAGTCCAACCCCCCTGCCAAGCAGGAAACACCATCAGAGCACTCCTGACATATGGTTGTCAAGCCTCTGCTTAAAGACCTCCAAAGAAGGAGACTCCACCACACAATGGAGTCTCCTTTGCAGCAAATTCCACTGTCGAACAGCTCTTACTGTCAGGAAGTTCTTCCTAATGTTTAGGTGGAATCTTCTTTCTTGTAGTTTGGATCCATTGCTCCGTGTCTTGGTAGTGCATTTCAGCAGTGTTACAAACTATACAGCACCTAAAGGGAATGAACCTATGGCCCTCCTGATTTTCTAGACTACAACTCCCATCATCCCTGAACATTGATCATGCTGATGGGAGTTGCAATATAAAAGGACCTGGACACCCACAAGGTTCCCTATCACCACACTACATCTTGGTGGGGCCATTCTTTTATGGGACAACAATGTTTGAGATAAGGCATATATGGGAATATCTAGTCCCTCCAGTGGAGTGCTAACATTAAATGGGACTGCATCAGCCAGAAGTGTTAGGGGGCTGCTTCAACTCATAAGATCCCTGATCTGAGATATTCAAGATTTTTGCTGTTGTTGTTGCATATCCATGACATCTCTGTCAAAAGAGAAACATGCATTTCCTCCTGGAGAGAAGGGAGTCTGCTCCAGATGTGCCAACAGCACAGATATCTCTTTGTGGGGGAAAGAGGCAAGGGATCACAATTCACTCTGGCTTCCTCTCCGAGATTTGTTTCAGGTTTCTAAAAGACATACATGGTTCTCCTTGTAACATGACTCCTGACATAGGGCAGTGAAGCTTTGGACCAGAATCCTGGTTAATCTTCTTGGATAATGGTGGGCAGAGCAATCCAAGCAAGAGGAAGCCTGTGTAAATTATGACAGGGAAAATTATGCCAGTGCAATTTGTTGTTGTTTAGTCATTTAGTCGTGTCCGACTCTTCGTGACCCAATGGACCAGAGCATGCCAGGCACTCCTGTCTTCCACTGCCTCCCGCAGTTTGATCAAACTCATGCTGGTAGCTTCGAGAACACTGTCCAACCATCTCGTCCTCTGTCGTCCCCTTCTCCTTGTGCCCTCCATCTTTCCCAACATCAGGGTCTTTTCCAGGGAGTCTTCTCTTCTCATGAGGTGGCCAAAGTATTGGAGCCTCAGCTTCACGATCTGTCCTTCCAGTGAGCACTCAGGGCTGATTTCCTTAAGAATGGAGAGGTGTGATCTTCTTGTAGTCCATGGGACTCTCAAGAGTCTCCTCCAGCACCATAATTCAAAAGCATCAATTCTTCGGCGATCAGCCTTCTTTATAGTCCAGCTCTCACTTCCATACATCACTACTGGGAAAACCATGGCTTTAACTATACGGACCTTTGTTGGCAAGGTGATGTTTCTGCTTTTTAAGATGCTGTCTAGGTTTGTCATTGCTTTTCTCCCAATTTACCCCATTCCAAATCCTGTTCAGGAGCAGGGCTACTGCCAATTGAGCTGGCCCAAGCCTGACAGAGGGAAAACAAATCTTGAAAATAGAGTTGAACTTACTGTATCCTTTTTGCTGTGTGACTTCGTTGGGTTGCACAGTTATATGACCAAGCTGAATTGAGTTTGGAATGCAATTAAGTCTCCCCTTGCTCCATCCCACCCACACCTCTTCCCCAGAATGCCCCTTCTTCAGAAACTTCCCTGGCCTCTGCTCAGTGGGATGCACTGCAGCTGAGCTAGAATGGAGGACTTACACTGGTATATCACCAACTGAGCCAGGATGCTTGGATTGCTCCCCAAGTGCTCTTAAGAGTCCAGCCTTATGAGGACAAACCGCTCCAAGAGACAGACTCACAACAAGGGGAGGAAATCAGCAGTCATTCATTCTCATTCATTTTATCAGCCTTCAGTAGAGGTGCTGCTCCATTCCAGACCAACTTGGGCAAAAAGTGACGCTCTTGAAAGTCAAACTTCCTGGGCACTGAACAGGAAGCAGAAGATTTCATGGAAAGGCGTTCCCAAGCTCTCCTAATTTCCACTGTAATTTCAAGTTTTTTAAAAGGCAAACCAGATAGATAGCTTGAATATATATATACCTGCATTTTCATATTCAATATTGCAACTTAAAATTGAATCCCTCCCATTTTTTTCTTCTTTTACAGCAGTAGCATCTAAACCATGAGTAGCTAACATGGTGACCTCCAGATTTTTTGGACCACAATTCCCATCATACTTAATGAGCATGGCAAATGATGAGGGAGGATGGGAACAGTAGTCCAAAAATCTGGGAGGCACCACATTGGCTACCCCTTATATAAAGGATAACACTCAATTTGGGCTTTCCTGAATGCTGTTAATAGGATTTCAGATCTCCATGCCTTTTGACATTATTCTTTGGCATCACCCCTCCCCCGCTTCCTGGCCTTGCGTTATTTCTCACAATGCAGAGGACTCGAGTATTTTAAGTCACTGGCGGCTCACTCCTCACTTCCATCACCAAAATAAACGTACATAAAATAATAGACTGGTGGTTGAAGGTTTAACAATTATGACAAGCAACCAGGATACAATACTTATCATCTCACTCAACCTCAGACGTTATCAGTCGGCAGGAGAAATTTAATCCCGAACATAAATTGCATTTCCTAAAAAAACATAATCTTGCCTTAAGACACCAAACTCACTGATTAGAGGGAATGTCTGTGTTTACACATTTGTAGAACGCATGCTGACTGTATTAGTGTCCTAGGAAACAAATCGGGCACAGCACACAGGCCGGCTGGAAGCACAAAGCTAAAGGAGAGAAAGAATTCTCTCTTTTTTTACTTTTCTTTTTTTGAAATCAGACCCTCCGATCTCTAAATCCTTTCAAATTCCTGAAGCACATTAGCTTTACTACTGCACGATTTTCGCGGTAGTATTTCCCCTAATGAAATCTGACTAGAAGTTTAAATGAGTTTAATGCATGAAATGTATAAATAAAATGTGGCCTTGATTAAATTTAGACTTGATACATAACTTAAATGGGTAGCACAAGAGCAGCTTCGGTATCATGTATCCGGCTTATTTTTGACCATGCTCTGTTAAAAGGAGCGCAAGCTTTTACATTCCACATACCTTCCAACAGGAAGACAATATAACGGAGAAGGTTCCCTCAGACACAAAGTGCTATCACTCTGCTCACAATCAGGTAGATGCTCTCTGTTATTTTCTAATGCTAGGGGGAAGAATATCGGATTCTAAATACATATATCAAACCTTTTTTAAAACCGTGGTTGGAGATACTTGATGCATGGTCTCACCAACACCATCATTCAGGTACTAAGAGAGCAAGGGTGGTTTCACTGCAACTTTCCTGATATTACCTCACTAATGTATCAGACCCCTGACCTAGAGAGACCATTTCTAGGGTTGCAGGCAGCTCAGTTTCCATGTCCATTAAATTATTGGCCTCATTCCAAATGTGGCAACTTGGAAAGAAGGATTTGTGATACTGAAGATGAGGAGTACCAAAAGGAAAGACATTCCCCCCCCCATATTATCTCAAGATGATGAAACAGATCGCCCATGCCCGAGAACAGTTCTTGAAACCAAGCATAAAATCCATCACCACCAGAATGAAGCTGCGAAAGAGATGTTAGTTTATTTGTGATTTAAAATTGCCTGTGCATTTGTTGGGATGTATTTGTGGAAGGGGAATAACTGTCGGCCATCTTTAGTCTTGTAGAAGTCGACATGGGAATGAGTATGTGGTGACCTTTATTGTTCTACAGTTAGTGGCCCTCCTAAAAAAAATCAAATTCCTGAGCAAAATAGCAATGGCACTCAGACATAGCTATAACTTTCAAATATATATCCTGAATGTTTTGTCTGAAATGGAACTCCAGGTCATTTGCAAGTTCTCATTTACTGAAGCACCACAGAAAGCAGTTCATGCATTAGAAAAGAAGCTGTCCCTTTCATGGGAAAAGAAAGAAAGAGAAGCAACCACTTTATTCATTATAGTGGGGCATTTAAACTGGTTCTTTTCATTGTTCGGTGAGGTTCAGCCAGAATCAGTGAGTCAGTGCACACGGTCATATTCATCATTTGGTAGCTACATCACATATCAACCCTTTCAGGGATCTGCAATGGTTGCCGACTTCAAGGTGTTACTATTGGAGTGTAAAGCCCTTAACCAACTTGGGACCAGCTTTTTGCAAGATCACCTTGCTCATCTATGTCCACCTGACTGCTTCAGTCTACAGAACTGACCTTGTTGAGGTTGCCACATAATATATGTTATGCAGTTGTAACAAATTGATCTTTAGTGTGGCAGCACTTACACTATGGGTCTTCCTGCCTATTGACATCAGGAAGTCACCTTCACTGCATTATTTTTGGTGCCTGCTTAAAACATTTTTGTTCAGGCAAGCCTATCCAACCATGCAGATGTGTTTTAATCTCTCTTTTTTTACTGTTCATCTGAATTATTATAAAACATTTAAATTGTTTTTAACTGTTTTTACTGATAGCTTTTGATAATTTCAATATTTCTTATCAACCACTTTGAAGTTTTATTACAATTAAGTGGTACCGTGGTACCACAGGTTAATTCGTATTACAATTAAGTGGTACCGTGGTACCACTTAATTCGTTCCGGAGGTCCGTTCTTAACCTGAAACTGTTCTTAACCTGAAGCACCACTTTAGCTAATGGGGCGTCCTGCTGCCGCTGCACTGCCAGAGCACGATTTCTGTTCTCATCCTGAAGCAAAGTTCTTAACCTGAGGTACTATTTCTGGGTTAGCGGAGTCTGTAACCTGAAGCATATGTAACCTGAAGCGTATGTAATCCAAGGTACCGCTGTATATTATTTTTGTTAAATAAATTTTGAAAATTGTATTTCATTTTAATATCTGCTCCGCCTTTCCTTCAAGGAGCTCAAAGTAGCACTTATGGGTCTCCTTTTCCCCATGTTATCTTCACAAAAACCCCATGAATTAAGTTGGCAGAGAGACAGTGACTGGCCTAATGGCACACAATGAGTTTCATGGTTGTTTGGTGATTTTAACTCTGGTCTCTTAGGTCCTAGTCCACTTCATATCACTAAATTTTATTCCACATTCTGGGGGGAGGGATGTAGAAATGAACAATATTTTCCCACAGGTCTAGAAAAATTCCTTTGTTAACAACCCGATGTGGTACCTTTAAGACTAACCAATTTAGGCCTGAGAGGACAGAGTTTTGCTGTGATGTGACCTAGAAGAAAAGGCAGCAGGCTGCAAAGACAGAGAGAGAGAAAGCCAAGGTTGATTTCTTGAATCCAGGGCTGTGACCATGGAGTCTTAGTGCTGTAAACCCCTCCATCATAGGCTCATATGTTATATATGTGTGTAAATAAACCATATATCCTAAGGACACCACAGTCTCCACTCTGACCCATTATCAAAAGGAAACATGAAGCCTGCATAAGAACCTCAAATCTTGGAATCTCTCACTACTCGGAGACTGGGGTGGTGTGCAACATTATGGTTATTATGACATGAATCCACACTAGACATTGTGATTGCAGGGACTCATTCTCAACCAAGATAAGACACTTCGGTCCTAAGTAGTAATAAGGCTACAGTGTTTAAGTGTACACACTTCCTTTGCAAAAGAGGATAGGGAGGGAACCAGAACAGGTGGGAAAGACACAACTTTTCTCCCAGTGGAGAAGCAATAAAAAAGGGAATTGACAGTGATAGATCAATCGATAGAGCATGAGATTCTTCATCTCAGGCTCATGGATTTGAGACCCAAACTGGGCAAAAGATTCCTGCATCACAGTGGGTTGGAGTGAATGATCATTGTGGTCCCTTCCAACTCTATGTCTATGATTCTACTTAGCCCTTGCGTGGCCCATAGACATGATATCCCTTTAAAATCTTCCATATTTCCCATCAGCAATCAAAACTCTTCCTCTGGTGATTTATATGACACCAGGCTGTGGAAGTAGCTGTTTAATGATGTTCAGCCATGTCAGTGATCTCTAAGGTTCTCCACCTTTTAAAAAAGTCATACCAAAATTCTGCCACTTCTGAAAACACTGAAGACTGTAAAATTGGATTTGAAAATGCAACATTAAATCCCCTAAAATCTGATCCTTCTGTCAGGACCTGGAATAAATTAAAGTGATGTACGTTATTTTTAAAGAAAGGGGGGAAATATGGGAAGCGGTTTTCAAAGCCTGAAGGCAGAGGACAAAACAAGTTAAGCAGGTGATACAAACCATCTTATTTTCATTCTTATAATGATTTTGCTGCTTCCATATGGGGGCTTGGGCTGGAAATAATTCATAGAATGCAAACTGAAACAAAAAAGTAAAACAGCTTGAATCATACCCTTCTGAAAATATCAGCTGAGTTTTCATAACCAAAATACTGCTAAGAATTTCCTGGAATTCGGAGCAGATTGAAACCTGCAGCAGCACAGTGGCAGGGCATTTGCCTTTCATGAAGAAGGTCCTAGCATCAATCCATGGAGACTCCTGCCTCAGATCCCAGAAAGCTGCTGTCAATCATTGTAGACAACACTGAGCTGGATGGACACATGATCTGACTCAATAGGAGAAGTAATGGGTGGTGGGGTGGAAATGTGCTACTCACCAGATCTCCAGTTGGTCACAATACACAGTTACATATAAACATGTTAAAAGGTAAAGGTAAAGGACCCCTGACAGTTAAGTCCAATCACAGATGACTCTGGGATTGCAGCGCTCATCTTGCTTTACAGGCTGAGGGAGCCAGTGTTTGTCTACAGACAGTTTTTCTGGGTCATGTGGCCAGCATGACTAAGCCACTTCTGGTGCAGCAGAACACCGAAACCAGAGCAGCACACGGAAACGCCGTTTACCTTCCCACCAGAGCGGTACCTATTTATCTACTTGCACTTTTGGGCATGCTTTCGAACTGCTAGGTTGGCAGGAGCTGGTACCGAGCAATCGGAGCTCATCCCGTCATGGGGATTTGAACCGCCAACCTGATCTGCAAGCCCAAGAGGCTCAGTGGTTTTGACCACAGTGCCACCCACATCCCTAAAACATGTTACAGTAATGCAAAGTTACACACACACACATATCTGCACTATTATATATAGTTTAGATAGAAACTTTATTTGCATTAGCCACTAGCCATAACAATAAGATAAAATATACTGGGATTAGAGCTAAATAGTTAGCTATATGAAATACATTCTGGAGGTTTGCATTTCCCAGGGGGTCCACAGGATGGGATCCAGGCCCGTTGCCCCAGAACTCCCAGATATTTCTTCACTCTCTGTCATCTCCTCCTCCTCCAGCTGCTTTCTCATTCAGTCCAGCTTTCTGAGCCTAAACTGACTGCTATGTTTTAGAGTGCTCTGTCTCCACGCTGGGTTTACATGCTTGCTGTCATCAAGGTATATCTGGGCATCTGCACAGAACCGTGAATGGGCTTTTTGTGCCTGCTTGGCCTGTCAAATTATCAACCAGGACCTTCTGTTGTACATCCCTTCCTTCCATGGAAAGTTCAATGCCAAAGTACAGGCTTGATTGAAGTTCAATCCACCTTTCTTCTCAATGGCTTTGCATAATTTTGTCATCTGGAAGGAACAGAAACCTAGATCCCAAATGGGCATGGAAGCTGCTTTCTACCATTGCCTGAACCCCACCCCTCCCAAATTTCTAAACCAGCGCAGCCCAGAACTCTGGTTAACAGCTAATAGTTGTAGCAGGGAATGGTTACTGCAGTAAACACTGTAGAAATATGCCTACATTTCATATACATTCCAGGAGAAACTTCCCAGACTGATTTGCCATGCTGTCATGTGTCACATCCCATTACCTTTGTGACTTCGTGTTATGATACATCAAGGATGTGACTAACATTAACCACATGTAATGTTGCACAGTACCATCTTGTCTGCCAAGGAAATTTAGAGCAGCATGTCTTTCAAAAAGCAGGGTTTCCATTAGAATTATTGGTTTCCGTGCTCGTGTGTGAGCGAGAGATTAACTCATCAGTTAAACTCAGTTTTCAAGTCACGTGCTTGAATACAAAACCCGCAGCCCTTACCCTACTAATTAACAGAGCACAAAGGAAAATCTGGGAGCCAGCCTTCTTTCTGTTCCATATAGTATAGTACAAAATTGGGTGGTTGGGTTTTTTGTTTTTCTTTTGTTTCAAACAGGGCTGCATAGACCTTGGCACCCAACCACTGCACTCTCAATGTTTGGAAATGCTTTCCAGGGACAAAGAATGCACTAATTAGAAATCAGGATCCCAGGTAGATGAAATGCAGAGCCATACAGTAATTTGTGTTTGTGATCAATTTAATAGCTGCACTCTGGAGAAGATTGGTGATCTGGGGAGCAGCCTCTGGGGTACAGGAAAGGGCTCTGAATTTACAGTACAACAGTTCCTGCTCCTCACCTACACGGAGGGTGGCAGTGTTGACCAATTGTAATTGGATTTTTAAATTCTAACTTTTTTAAACAGTTGTAACCTGTCCTGAATGACCTTAGGGTGAAGGGTAGATGGTTAATAATCATAATCATAACTGTGGGTATATTTTGATAAACTTTTAAAATTGTAAATAACTTAGAAGTAATTTTGGGAAATAAGCAACATATAATAATATAATGATGGTGATAAAATCTTGAGATACAGTGGTACCTCGGGTTACATACGCTTCAGGTTACATACGTTTCAGGTTACACACTCTGCTAACCCAGAAATAGTGCTTCAGGTTAAGAACTTTGCTTCAGGATAAGAACAGAAATCGGGCTCCAGCGGCGCAGCAGCAACAGGAGGCCCCATTAGCTAAAGTGGTGCTTCTGCTTAAGAACAGTTTCAGGTTAAGTACGGACCTCCAGAACGAATAAGTACTTAACCTGGGGTACCACTGTAGTTGCATATGAATACATGTAGAGAATGAAGCATTGTTTGCCATTATTTTATGCTGAAGTTATGATCATCTTGTACTTATGGATTCATGTGAGTAGGAGTGTTGCAGAGAAGCTGGAGAAGGCTTTAAAAGGCAATCTGACCACACTTAGCGAGGGGCCAACCTGGCTCCATTTCATGCCATTGAGGGGTCATGTTGTCCATCTCAGTCAGCAAAATGTTTTGGGGTGTCCGTGACTCAATGTGAGACAAAACTACAATAACTTCTTCAAAGGGGGGGGTCATTTAATCTTGTTTGCATTGGGTATGCATATTCCTGCTTCTCTATTTTGCACCCTGAACTCAGGAAGTGTTCCAGTAAGCGAGACAAAAGGGTTTGTCATGAGCTATATTTCTGCTAGATATTTCCAGTGAGATAAGTTGCTAATCTCAGCAATATTATTATTAGCAGTCTGGATTGAGGCTCTGTGTTCCATTTAATATGTTCCTCATGCAACGTAGCATCCTGAATTGTCGCTTTCCCTTTGAAAAATAATAATTAGCAAACAATTGCTGTTATTTGGATGCATAAATTTATGGCAGAAGTTTGCCTCTGAAGTGCATGGAAAGTCTTTTCTGATTAAAACTTCATAAGGTTCCATGCTGTGCACTATTGTTTCGCCTTTTGTGCTTAAGGTGTCAAAAGGGGTGGAATAACAGAGCAGAACTACAATTTTGTAAAATCATATGCTCCACATTAGTTTTAGTTTTAAGGTGTGGAAAGAATTAAGAATAGGGCTGAATAAGTTAGGAAGCACAATGGCACCACACACACACACACACACACACACACACACACACACACCAAGTTCTTAACTGTGCTATCACTGAAATGTTTATAATACATCGGATGAGTTTCCATATGCATCTCTAACCACTTAGTGATGGCCGTTTCAAGTGATGATTTGCATGTGTAGAATAGCATCACAGATAACAAGCAACAGGCAGGACCTTCTGATCACAACACCTTCTCTGTTGTTGTTTCCAGTAACGGAGACAGTTCACACATTCAACTGCAACATAATATGAGTGATGAGATTTCAGATATCACTGTATCATCGAGTGATGCACATGCAATATTTTTTCAACAGATAGTTCTTTCATTAAGTTCCCACCTGCATGTTGGTCACTTGATGAAGGCCGTGTCAAGTGATATCCTACATGTGTGAGACAGCCATTTCACTTCAAGAATCACAAATAGAAATGGTTGTTATGTTAATGAGCACCCACACTTTACCTTGTGAGTGCCCTTTGCGGGATTGTGCATGGTGCTACAGTTCCCAGGGAGCTTACTGGCAAACAGGGGCTGGCTTGCCTCTCAGTGTTAATTTTTGGAGGTTCACACCCAGCCTCAGTAATCAAGTTTCTTATCAGGGCTTCCCATCCCCATAATTGGCCTATCATATTAGTAACAAATGGCTGCCGCAAATGGAGGCAAAATCCATAGGTTTATGTGCACACCATGATTTATAAGTCACTTTCTTAGAAATGAGAGTAAACATAAATTCCTGAGGACTCCTGTGATATGCCCTGTGATATGGTCAAATGAGCAGCTCCTAATAGAAATATTATAAATGGTTTACATGTTAAGGTCCATATTTGACCATAAAAAGTTGATAAAAGACACAGTTGGGGCTTAAAGTAATCAGTATACCTATTTCCCCCCCAGAAATTTCATTCCTGACCTCTTCTCAAAATTTGTACATAATGTAGTCTCTTGTGAATGTACTTTATTTTCCAATGTAATGGCTGTGAACCCTTTTATTTTTGGTACAGTTTTTTGTACAGTTTTTTCCATCTTTTTTATTTATTTTATTTCGTATTTCTTACTGGATTGTTATTTTAACTTCATATTAAAGGTATGGAAATGTTTTCTTAAAATAAAAGCAAAACAAATTCAGTAGGATACATGGTTAGGATTGCTCTGTTAATCATCCCTCTTCTTCATCTTTTAAAGGAGGGGGAAATTTCCCCCATACCTTAGTACTTGAAAGCAGGAACTATTTCTAACCAAGAATGGAAAAATTAAGAAGTCAAATGAAGTGAGGGCAAAAAACACACACCAAAAACAAGTCTATGGCTTGTGCTTTCTATTGACACAATAAACATTCTTGCAGCTACAAAACTGACACCTTTGGTGTTATATTCCACGAGTTATCAGTTAAAGACAAATAAAGAATTTGTAACACTGGGAAGCCCTGTCAGTCAGCTGTAACTAGCTCATTGCATAGCAAAAATTAATCTCTCTTTTTTTAAAAAAAAAACAAAAAACTATTTTTGTACCTCCCTTCACTGCAGTGTACAGTGAAACAAAGTGCAATAAAGCACAATACATAATATTTCCTATAGAAATAAAGAGATATCTTTTTTTTGTCAAGGGTTTTCTCCAGTACTAGAACACCCCAAGATTCATGCAATGCAATGAATGAATTTCCCTTATCTCACATATGAGTTAAGCATATTTGGCTGCTCAAACTGAACAATCAAAACAACTTGACTGTGGTTAGTGGTTCAAAGTTCAGCGTCTTCTGGGTTATTCTGCCACCAGGTGTAACCTTTTCTAGAAAGAGTCGGGCAGCAAAAGAAAATACCTGCATTTCATCATCAGATGATGGGTAGCGTAGATTGCAAAGAAAAGAAATCCAGAAGAAGAAGAAGAGTTTGGATTTGATATCCCGCCTTTCACTCCCTTTAAGGAGTCTCAAAGCGGCTCACATTCTCCTTTCCCTTCCTCCCCCACAACAAACACTCTGTGAGGTGAGTGGGGCTGAGAGACTTCAAAGAAGTGTGACTAGCCCAAGGTCACCCAGCAGCTGCATTTGGAGGAGTGGAGACGCGAACCCGGTTCACCAGATTACGAGACTACCGCTCTTAACCACTACATCACTCTGGCTCTCAAGAAGACTCAAGATGGCCATTTTCATGGAGACTCTGTAATGTGAGCGCAGGGTGGCCATTTAGGCATCACCAAAATGAGAGGAAATGAAAGAGGACACTGATTTGATCCTGTTACAGTTATCCTGATACCTTGTTGCATACTAGCAAAAGTAGCGAGGATCAGAAATAGAGACCTTAGGAAGAAATTTTCCAGGCTGTTTTTATTTGTCTCCTTCCTTCTGAGGGCCCTGCTTTCCAACTTCTCCCTAGCAAGAAAGAGTAATGATCCCAACTGCACATTTGCACACTCCTTAAGGCATGAGCCTAAGCATAATATTTTGTGTCAGTCCTGCCTCCATTTTTATATTAAGTTGAAAGTGTGTCTGGTATACATTTGTAATAAATATTATCACTGCCTGCAGTATTAATCTCCTCTGTATATCCTGCATAAAGACTTTTCCAGAATTGCTTTTTTTTAAAATTCTGCTGAAAAAATAAGCAGTAATTTGAAGTCTAATAAAACAGCAACCGTAATCCACAGACATAGGTTCCCCCACCCCCAATGTGGAACATGACTCTGCTCTGGCATCACCTGAAACTTATTTGTGCCTCATTAAGATGCACACCAACAGCAAGTGAAAATATGAGTTTGAAATTTGTTTTCTCCCAGATTTCCCAGTGGTGGTGAATATTCTTTCCTCGCTTGCATTGTAAGGGCTTTGAGTATTACTCGGCCTCCTTGGAAAGCAGAGCTTGCATATGACTTTTCACACCAGGAAAAAAATAACCCAAACCAACTCATAGTTGAATATTTGTTTTTAATCCAAGCCATATTTCATCTGCTCCCCTATTCTCCGGAATTTCATAATATCCATATGGTCCATGGCAGTGTTCACATTTATTAAAATGTGGAGCTGAGTTGTGGTTTTATATTCTGTTCACTCTTAATTGTCAATATTTTACTAGCTGTGACAATAGATGGATAAAAGCCCGTTTGCCCTGCATGAGGGCCTGAAGTGACAATGTAAACTAGGGCATAGAAGAATGTGGCATATCTAAGGAAGGGTTCGTACAAACTTGAATGCCCATTGCCAAACAGTGTTCAGCTTGTGAGTCGATAAAATACACTAGGAACAAATAGGCATTGTCTGTATTAGGTTTTGGAAGGGCCTTGGGCAAGTCGCCTCCTGCAGTGTGGGGCCCCCTTCCTCCTTGCTGCCATTGGCTGCTCCCCATCACTGTGGCTTGCTTGCCTGCCAAAGAGAAAGCTGGCTAGCAAGAGAGTGCTCAGGCAGTAGCTGCCACCATTGTTCATCCTCTCTGGAGCAGAAGGGAAGGATGCGCAAGTGGCAATAACAAGAAGCATCAGGAGCCAGAGAACACCATCAATGGGCCTCCAAAATGCCCAGCCGTGTCAATCTCTGACACACCTAAAAAAAGATCAAGCTTCCTTTTCCTAGTGTTTATGAGATGATGCTTTGGAGAAGTTCCTCCCATGGGAGGAGGACATTCTGTGTATGCTCTTTGAGCTCAGTCTTCTACATTTGTGGTGCTGTGGTTAGAGTGTTGGACTAGGCCCTGAGCAAGCAGGGTTCAAATCCCCACTCAGCCATGGTGATTTTGGGCCAGTCACTGTCTTTCTGTAACAACACTTGTACACATGTCAGTTTTTGGAGGGAAGCTCTAGGTGCATCTGATATCAACAGAAATTTCACCAGGTTGAATGATAAAGGGTGTTCCATAAACGATGCTTGGTGAATTGACTTTACTTTGTGTGGGGTTTTTTATTACAGTCATACCTCAGGTTATAGACACTTGGGGTTGTGTGATTTCGGGTTGCACACCGGAAGTACCGGAACAGGTTACTTCCAGGTTTCGGTGCTTGCGCATGCACAGAAGCACTAAATCGCGCTTTGTGCATGCACAGAAGCACCGAATCGCAACCCACGCATGTGCAGATGCAGGTTGCGAACGCTATGGGTTGCAAACGTGCTTCCCACAAATAGCTAATTAATGAGAATCCCCTGTTTTCCAAAGCCAAGCCACAGACCCCCTACTTTTGAAAAGTTTGATAATTCTATGGTAGTTACCTCTGCAAAACAATTTTTTGAACAAAATGTGGGGTAGCCCCTAATAAGCAAAGGATTTTAGGTATACTAAAAGCACCCAGTGCTTTTTTTCTAAAAAAAATGTTTAGGGGTACTCTCATTTTCCTACTCATATTGAAATACTACCCCTCAATGAGGCCAAACTAAGATTCACAAAATGTTTAGGGGTATGTGTACCCCTGCGTCCCCGTCCCCCCAAAAAAGCACTGGTTATATCAGCAGCTAAACATTGTGATATTCCGATATATCACAATGTCTGAAATTGGAAATCAGGTGGGGGGATGAGGGAAAGAGCAGCCATGGAGATCAGATGAGTGGGGAAAGGAGAGGAAGAAGAATCACCTTCACCACATGGTTTGAGTGGGAGGGGACGGGGATAGGGGTTGCATCAAGCCACTGTCAGCAGCACAGCCAGCGGTGTCAGCCAGTGAAGAAGCACATATACTATGGCTACTGCTGCTTTCCTGCTGACTGAGAAAAGCTGCTCCAGTTCAGTGCCCAGGGAAGATAGTGCCACAGTGCCTTGAAGTGAGGGTGATCATTTGCCCTGTTTTCCCTCAGCGTGAGGGAATGCTGCAACATTATCAGCTGCCCTGATCTCTTTCAGCAGTGTTATCGGCTGGGCTCAATGTGCAATATCAGCGGTGCCTTGAAATTGGCTGCCCTGCTCTCCCTCGCACGAGGAGCCATATATTGCTGCACATTGCTAAGTGAAAATCATTATTGCAGTGTGATTTCAAAACCAATTTTGGCCAAATTACACAGCACTAAAACAGACCATAAAATGTGTGAGGTTACCATGCAAAAATGACAAAAAAAGTAGTTGGAGAGGATGCAAGGACCCCACTGGGTGCGTTCCCCAGGGGTCCCCAGACCCCAGTCGGGAACCACTGACATAAACGTTTTCCACACAGTTTTAAGTCTCTCCCTCCTCCATTCCTCCCACTTACCTGGGAATTGCTTCTGCAGAGCCATGCATACAATAGCATTGCAATTATTTTATAATCAATCAGCTTTGGTGAGCATGTTAGGAGCATGCTTCCCCCACTTAGGTACATGTATCCCATTTTTTTTAACCCTCTGCATTTACTCATTTAGGTGCTAGACTTTTCATTTCGCCTCCACCATTCTCTGTTAAGAACATTGCCCCAGAAAGAAGCTCCTTGTTTGCATATATAAACTTGCTGTCAAGTGACCTAGTTTATTTTTATCCCAAGTAGAGATTTTGTTCCAAATCAGAAGATAGATTTCCAAGGACTTTTAATTAGAACTGGAGTGGGGGGTGGGGGGGATATGCCGATGGTGTAATTGATTTTGTAGTTAGGCTCTGTTTAATTTAACTTCCTGGCTTTGTCACATCATTTTACTTCTTTTGAAGCAACGAAGGCAATGTAGTTTTTCTTCCGTAACAGGGTGATTCGTAGTAATAGAGTGAGTGAGATGGGTTTTGGACTGTTCTTTCCTCAGTCCTGTCTGTCTTCACATCATCACATTTCCTGGAAGAAGAATTGGCTGAAAAATGGCTCTAAGCCCAGCTTACGCTATTTCAGTGAAGAACTTGAAAGTGACATTATAGTATCAGGCAGCTGCACTCCCCTCCTTTTTTTCCCCTTTCATCCAGATGCAAAAGGCAATGATATGAAACTGAAAGAAACCACAACTCAGTCGTCTGCCTTCCACTTAATTTTTCATACAAATTTAAGGTCAGGTTGTGGCCCAGCAACCCATGAGGTGTGTGTAACATTAGAAGGCCTGTAGCAGGTCTTGGGAAGGGTGGGGGGAAAGGAGAGAGAGAGAGAGAGAGAGAGAGAGAGAGAGAGAGAGAGAGAGAGAACTAAGTATGACTTTTCATTCATTTAGTAGCATGGGTATAAATCCAGAGTTGCTTCATTAAAATCTGTCCAATTTATCTAGATTCATTAATGACTTGCTTAAGGGGTTAAAAGCTCAGCACTTGATTGACCCTTCTTCAGGACAACATTACCAGCAATTAGAAATGGGAGACTCTGACAATTTAAGTTCTCTCAGTTTCTCATGTTTTTTTCCAGCCTTAAATTCCATTCTCCACATTTTTGCAGCAATCTGTGGGTTGTTGTTGGTTTGTTTTTAAAAAGGGGGAGGGAGACCATGAAAATCCACCAGCACGTCAGTGCACATTTCTCTTAATATACATATTTTTGCCTGCAATTTCCCCTAAAATAAATAATTTTGTGTGTTATTTTCATGTATATCGGCAGTTTTATGGATGCATTACTTTGTTGGAGTATATGCAGTATGCTTGACTGGAGAAAGGCATTGCAAAATTCAGAGAAGTGAAAATTTCAAAGGTGTGTGCATTTTGGCTTGTGTGTTGTTTTGGAAATGGTCAGTTAGGCAAATTCACTTTAAAATGCTTACTGAATTGAAATCCTCCCCCATCCCCGCCTGCAACCCAATTAAGAATTTTAGAATATTCATATTTCCTTTTTTATTATTATCGATCATTGTCATTCAGGAAGGACAATAAGAAAAGTCCACACACACAGTCAAATATAAGGTGTGTGTGTGTGATAATTAAGACTCCTTGATACTGGAATGTTTTCTTGGTGGCTATACAGTATCTGTTCTTTTTACTAGCCATATTGTAGAAAAGAGGTGAAGTTTCATTGAAAGGAACATATTGAAAACGTGTGCGTCCCACTTTGTCACATCTGTGTCAAGCCCCCCAAAAGGCAATTGTTTTTACTTTCCTTTTAATCTTGCAAAGAAATTTAAAAGTAGAAGAACTGACCCCATGTTCAAAGTCATTGTCAGAGACAATGAAGTCATAGGCTTCTGGTTTTAATAATGTCTTGCAAAACACTCAACATCATTAATCATATTCAGAGAATAAATGACACACAGATTTTCTAGCTTCAAGTCCTCGTGAACAGCATTTCAGAGTCTTGAAAATTCATGGAGACACCTTCCCTGCAATGCTGCTCAGAAGGAAAGCTGTGAAGGAAAGTTTTTATATATACGGTATATAATCATTCATTTCCATTAAAAACCTGCATATTCTGAGTGAAAGACTTTAAACCTCTGGAATCCTATCAGTATTTTCTACACTGAAACTGCAATATATTTCCTTCAGAACAGCTCAGAAAAGAGGACCACTCAAAAAAGTATGATGTGGATTGTGAAATGTTGCAGTAATTTTGCTTGATTTAACGACCACTTCCATTCATCAAATTAAAATAAACTGCTGATCCATCAGGTGAGCAAGTAGAATGCAGACAGTCATGACTGTGGTCATATCTCTCTGATGTATATATGAGTGGCGATTTGCCTCATTCCCACAAAGCTCAGCAATTTCCTGCAGACACAGGGGCATCGATTGACAAAAATCTATGGTTTGCCCTGAAAAATTCAGCTGAGGGAATGTTTCTGTACAGGAAAAGCACCTCTGAAATCAAAATGATTGTGGCAACCCGGCTCCACGTGCAAATATAAGCTTATTGTATCACACATATCTCTTTACATGTGTGTCAACAGTGCAATAAACATTAAGATACTAGCTAAAGCAGAACCAACCTGACCTTGCATTAATCATTGTACATCAATATAATTTAGGAATAACTGCAAGTGCTTGGGCTAGCAACATTTGCAGAAACAGTATCATCTTATGTCTCCTCAACAGGACCCAAGTTTAATACTGGACAATTGCACATCCTCGATAGAAGCGTTAATAAAGGATAAAAATGTGGCCACGCTGAATCAAACACAACAGATTTGGCTTGATCCACAGCCCTGCACAAATAATGAATTAGTCTTTCCATCTGAGCTCAGTGCCAAGCACGCCTATATCAATTCCCAGCTTCCTGCTATTGTTGACTAAGCACAGTCCCGGTATCGCCATCTTTATTTGCCCAGAGACTTAAATTGTCATTGGCATATGCCTTCTTGGGCTGCTTTGGAAGGGCAGGATATAAATTTAATAAATAAATATGCAAGTTTGTGTCGTAGGCCTATGTCCTGAGTCTTTTAGGCAATGTCCCTGTTGGACACTTCTTTAAAACTAAGGTTACAGATAGGTAGCCGTGTTGGTCTGCCATAGTCAAAACAAAAAAAATTCCTCCCAGTAGCACCTTAAAGACCAACTAAGTTAGTTCTTGGTATGAGCTTTCGTGTGCATGCACACTTCTTCAGATACACTGAAACAGAAGTTGCCAGATCCTTCTATATAGTGAGAAGGTGGAGAGGGGTATTACTCAGAAGGGTGGTGGGAATGGGTGATTGGCAACAACATCACACATACCATCTCGGGACTATTTAATTGCTCATCATCTAACATTGTGTATGCCATCAAATGCCAACAGTGTCCTTCAGCTCTCTATATTGGACAAACAGGCCAAACCTTACGCCAAAGAATAAACGGACATAAATCTGACATCAAGAATCACAAGACAGAGAAACCAGTAGGAGAACACTTCAATCTCCCAGGACATTCTATACAAGATCTCAAAGTAGCTGTTTTACTACAAAGGAATTTCAGAAATAGACTGGAAAGAGAAGCTGCTGAATTGCAACTCATTACCAAACTTAAAACCATGGAGAGACCTGGTCTGAACAAAGACATTGGATTCTTATCTCATTATACATGACAAAGCCATTTTTCACCTTCTCACCCCTTGCTTTTTCCTGTAAGACCTATTGCAGTCGTTAAGAGTCGTCAACAGGCTCATCACAGCTATCTGCCAATCACCCATTCCCACCACCCTTCTGAGTAATACCCCTCCCCACCTTCTCACTATATAGAAGGATCTGGCAACTTCTGTTTCAGTGTATCTGAAGAAGTGTGCATGCACACGAAAGCTCATACCAAGAACTAACTTAGTTGGTCTTTAAGGTGCTACTGGAAGGAATTTTTTTTTGTTAAAACTAAGGGTTAGGTTTAGGCTTGCAAGACCTATTTTAGGTTTTTTTATATATTCATATACTGGGATCTAACAATCTGAGCCAGGCGCAGAAAACATATATGGAGAATGAGAGAATTCTTGAGTCCAGGAATTCATTCTAAGTACCAGAAATGAACTGAGCTCACAGTCCTTTCACATAAAAATATATTTCTGATTACCATCTCCCCCATCCCAGATTCTTCATTTCAGCAATATAATGATTGTGGGTGTAGGGAGTCATTTTGTTGCTTCCCTTGATAAAAAAAAAAAAATTGGGAGTCAGAAATCCTTGCAAATCACTTGAACTACCAGTCGTTCCTGATTTACCTTCTGCCTATCCCTGCTTTAACCAACCATAAAAGTAAGTCACATTATGTGCTTTTTTATTGCAATCCCTGGTGGAAATTATGCTGTGGTATCCCATAGCACATCTGGAACAAGGAAGCTTTTTTCCCTCATTTCAAGGGGCAAGCTCCACAATCATATTTCAAACAGTACTGCTTAAGAAGATCAGGCCATTTTTCATCCAATACCAAATGCAAGATACTTTCCATAATTGTCATGATCATCCCCAAGAATACTTTGGAATAGTGTTTGCCAACCTGGTACCTTGCAATACAGCTGGGGCTGATGAGATCTGTAGCCTGAAACATCTGGAAGTTGCCAGATGTTGAAGGTTGCTTTAAAAAATATACAAGGGGAAGCCTAGCTCAGCAATCAAACAGAATATATATGCTTTGCATGTAGGAAAGTCTAGGTTCCATCTACCACATTTGCCGTGGGAAAGATCAGGTAGTTGCTGGGGAGGGCGGGGTATAAATATGATGATGATGATGATGATGATGATGATGATGATGATGATGAGGATGAAAGAGCCTCTGTTTGAGAACTGCTGCCAGTCAGTGAAGACCAGGACTGGTCAATGTGGTGCAATTCACATGCTGTTGGACTACAACATTCATCACCCTTGAACATTAGCCATAATAACAGTGGATGCTAGGAATCCAGCTGTTGGACCAACAACAACTGACTATCCCTGATGAAGACAATACTGGGATAAATGGACTGTCAACCCTTGTATAAGGCTGATTTCTATACGTAAGCTTGTATATAAGCTTAGAGACCAAGCTTTCATTGCTAGAATACAGTCTGTGACAATTTTATAATAAACACGAACTTCCCATGTAGTAAACAATAACGTGTATAAGGAAGGCGTTAGGCAAATGTACAGGAACGAGTTGGATAACACTTGGTTGATGTGATGTCATCTAACCTCCCCATGAACAAATCAAAATTAATGCTCAATAAATAGGTCATTTGGAAGTTGAAGACCCAGTGAAATCAATGGTCACAACTAACTTGTCCATTGATTTCAACAGGTCTGCTCTGAGTATGTCTCAATCACACACCCTCCAAGAATTCTGGAAACTGTAGTTTGCCTCTCAGAGAGCTGGAGTTCCCAGCACCCTTAACAAACTATCATTCCTAGGATTCTTGTGGCGGGCTGTTTTTAATGTATGGTGTGTATGCAGCCTCAGAAGGATATAACCCACTCTCCAAAAGCACAATTCTCTCATTTTGAGATTTTGAAAAATCTCAATTTTTTTTTTGAAAAATAAATAAATAAGTAGTCTCCTTCAATTTGCTGTGTGAGCAAATCTGGGCTTAGGTGTCAGTCTTGCACTGGTTGCCTCAGTACGGCACGGCAAGATGTGAGGTTTGCCATGATGTTACCTTCAAAAGCATTCATGCAACTGTTTGAAATTTAAGTGGCAGTAATATTCATCACATATGTAATGAATAAGTTAATATACATCAAACCTCATTCTTTCCTTAAAACATGTGGGCCCTTTAAATACACCCCCACTTATCTGAAGACAGGACTGAATCAAGATTAAATTTTATTTGCCAATTATGCCCATACTTCAAGCCAAAAAGAAGGGGGGAGATGCTTGAGTTGGACTCAACAATAAAATTAGAAGTCAAAATTCCTTTAAATACCCTCAGTGCTTAACTTTATTTATAGCAGACGACAAGAGTATATGTTTTCAATGTTACAGTGGTGTTTGCTGCCTTTTTGAGGTTAGTTGCATTTCCACATTTTCACAGATAAAGAAAACCATGATTTTTAAACAACCTGCAGCTTTGTTTATTGGATTCAAATATGGCTTGGTTAATTTTCTTCTTCTTCCATTGCTGCTTTCACTATAAACATTTTAGCACCAGTTACTGATTTCTCTGTTACCTGCACCATATAAATTGGCAAATCCTATTTGAGAGCTGAAGCATTTAGCAATGCAGAGCAAAACATCTGTCTTTAGAAAAACTGTAAATTAGTTTTATAAAGAGGCAATTCAGCAGAACTAATACAAATGATTTCACGCTTTTTCCGTGAGCAGCTGGCTTTTCATTCCTGTGCACAATGAATTAGCAACCTCTGGAATCTGTTTCACGAGAATAATTCTGCAAATCTAAAAGAGATGGCGGTGGAATAGGAAGGTGTTTGGTGCATAAGATGGCATGCCCATATCAGCGGAGAGTGTTTATTATTATAACTCAGTTGAACTATGTAAAGCAATAGGATGTCTGCACTCATGGAAAATATTTCCAACAGCTGGATCCTAAGACTTACTGTACAAGGAACACAATGCTTAGGGAATAATGGCTACCCTTGGGCAAAATGTCACAACCAGCGCCAGGGCTGTGTTTTTCCCTGCAAAGGGCATAGAATATGATATTAGCTATAGAATTCAGCATCCCAGGAATTTGACTTTCTTTTTAAAATGAAATGAAAAAAGTTTGTAATCCCTATGGTTTTGAAGATAAACTTAAAACCTCTGAAATCAGAGGATCCATGGAATTAAATTTCCATGCTTAGAAACAGAGCCAGCTCAAGACATTTCACTGCCTGAGGCAAAGAAAAAATAATCCCTGCTCCTTTTCATATTTAGAAGCCTTCTTGCCTAGGAGCTAAATCTTACTTCAGCACTGGTGTAATGGCAGCATTCTCCACTGCACCTGATGCCAGCAAGCTGGTTTAGGGGGTTGCAGGAAAGGCAGTGGGGCACTTATATTAGGGTTACCAGACATCCCCATTTCCCGGGGACAGTCCCCGGATTTGTGAATAATTCCCCGGACAAATTACATCCCTGGAATTTCTCCAGATTTCATCTAATGTTCCCAGGAAACGCAGCAGTGGCAGTCTCAGCAGTCTCCCTTCCTAGCTGAGGGATCCTCGCCCCCTCCTGCTTGCATGCAAGTAGGAATGGGATTGGGGCTGCTCCGATGGGAAGGAAGGCATCACGCTGCCCAAGCCTCACTACCACCGCCAATCTCGGCCCTCCTTCTCTGCCTTCCATGCCTGACCCACCGCGCACCGCTTCCCCACCACCACCACCAAAGAACCAACAACTCAGGGGCTGCCCAGGCTCATGGAGAAAGGAGATAGAAGCCTCAGAGGAAAGGGAAACGTGGCAGTGGAGGTCAAGGTGGCTGCCGCCCCTCTGCCACTGCCATGGCTGCAGCATCAACGTCCCGAACGTGTAGTGATTAATTAATTAATTAATGTGTCCCTGGATTCATTGAAAAAAATCTGGTAACCTTAACTTATATGCCCCTCGAGCATCTGCCATCTGAGGAGGCAATGCCACTTTGCCTAATGGTAGGGCCAGTCCTGGTTAGACAGCAGACCTTTGCTGCCTTAGTGCCAACAAAGTATGATGTGTGGATGCATGTTACGTATCTCTTTTTAAATTGGTTGGCCACTGTGAGAAGAGGATGCTAGACTAGATGGGCCACTGGCCTGATTCAGCAGACACTTCTTATGTTCTTAATTGCTAATTGAGAAAAATCTGCAAACATTTAACATCGGCAGGTTTTCTAAATTAGCCATTCAGATTAAGCCTTTCCAATAGCTCTGTTTGGTCCCTAGCTTTGCAGGGCAGAAGTCGACTGGTGTTGCGGGTCCCTGTTTTTCCAAGAGATCAGCTGCCAATTAGATGTATGCTAATGAGAATTTCAAAACTGGATTAAAGGCATTAGCACGTCCTTTCACAAGTGGGAAGCCGTGCTGAGTGCTCAGTGGCAATCCTGGAATGAAAGGAGGTGTCAAAATATTTGTTGGGTGACTACCTGGGCTCAGCAGGCCATCATATTCTCCCTGGCTTTCCATTAAGATTAGTTGCAATTACAGGAGGAAACTATCATTGCCCTTAATTCACTAAGAAAACACTAAGGAGTGTCTTCTAATTCATTTCAGGCAAAAGTTAAACACCACCTGGGAGGGATCTAATATACCACCCCCGGGCCTGGATAGACTTCATGCTCCTGTGGGATGTGGTTCAAGCATTCTCAAGGGACCACTAATGTGAAATATCTTATTACACATATTAGCAGCCTCTACTACCAGAGAAAACAGGATACAGTGTTTGTAAAAGAAAGAACGGTAAAAAAAAAAAAATCAATTCAAGAGTAGGGAAGCCTAGTTGGCTGAATCCAGGACATTAAAAAAATCTCCCTTTGTTAAAGATCACATCTCAAAATGAATTCATTTGGTACCCTACTGTGTTCTAGTTTATTGTTTATCAGCCTCATGCAGTGGGATCCTTTGGACGTGGGTAAAGGAAAGGTTCTAACACAGGCTTCCTCAACCTCAGCCCTCCAGATGTTTTTTGCCTACAACTCCCATGATCCCTAGCTAGCAGGACCAGTGGTCAGGGATGATGGGAATTGTAGTCTCAAAACATCTGGAGGGCTGAGATTGAGGAAGCCTGTTCTAACAGATGATGGGCTCTATGGTCACCATGCATTCAAAATATTGGTTGGCCAATGTAGGGCAGCTACTGAATTAATAGTGTCTGGAGGGGTAGCCATGGACGCAGTGGTAGACCTTGGAGTCTCAAATTTCAGTGGACCCAGTGTGGCGCCAAAATTCTGTGCCCCACCACCACCTCTCCCCTTCCATTCTACCTACAAGTTGTAGAGCCCCCTGAGGCACCCCAAGATTCCACTGGTTTCCCAGTGCGACCAAACCAGTCACGCTCCCCTAAATCTGCCTTTGATAGAAGCCTGTTGCAGCAAAACCAACAAGGTGTCTTAGGCTGCAATTCTATACATTTATCTGCTTGAGCACCATATTCCCACACAGGCAATCTTCCAGGGGCCATATGGTGGACAGGGGCTCGAGGCAAAACTGACAGGGTCAGAACCAAAAAAGTGGACAGGGCGAGAGATGCAGCCTTTACTGTTTTGTACAGTAGGCTATATTACGGCCTTGAGAAAACCTGAGATTTCTACTCATCTCTCTATCTTCCATCCAGGCAACAGAGATCAATAGGACTTATTCTTAGATCCATGTCTGTAGCAAAGATGGGGAACATAGAGCCTGAACATGTCCCTCCAGGGTTCACTATCTGGCCCTAAGGGTTCTCACCAGGCCATGACCCTCACTGATCCTGATCCACACCCTCTTGACTCTAACTCCCATTGGCCTCAGTGAGGCTGACTTCTGATTAGACATGCATAGGATTGCCCTGACGTTCCACACCCTTACAAGAAATTAAGCAGACTTCCTCAGAAGGTGGTGGACTCTCCTTCATTGGAGGTTTTAAGGAGAGGTTAGAATCATAGAATTATAGATGTGGAAGGAACCTCAAGGGTCATCTGGTTCAACCTCCTGTAATGGAGGAATCTTTTGCCCAACATGAGGTTCAAACCCAGGACCCTGGCATTAAGAGTCTCATGCTCTACTGACTGAGCTATCCTCACATGGATCCTGTCATGGATGCTTTAGTTGAGATTCCTGCATTGCTGATTCTATGGTTCTATAAGCCCTGTTGAACACCATGGGGTTTCTTTCTGAGTGAACATGCATAGCACTGCCCAGCACAGTCACCGTAAGCACTGAGAAATGCAGTCTAGAATAAACATAGAGTTCACTTCATCACATGATGATGATGATGATGATGATGATGATGATAACATTTCAGGCATCTCTAATTCATGAAAGTACATGCCAAAATAAATTTCTCAGTATTTAACACGCCACAATTGTCGTTTATTAGTTTGTTTGTTTTTGAGTTAATTGTGCATTGGACTGCAACCCAGATCCCAGTGGCGACTGCAAACATTATACTTTTGCCATTTTGAAAGGTGCCAGCCCTCTAAAAAAACCAGACCTTTAAATTCCAAGGCTGCAGCTCATTATGCAGATATCTTTTCCTGCAAAGAACTGCCATTTGTTATACCAATAGTTCTCCCATTACGTTTGCATGTATTTTCAAATGAAAGTGTAATTCAAGAGAGTGTCTGGTCTCTTCAATCACTATGAAATCTCAAGGACATCAAATAAGTCCTTACGAAATCAACAGAATTTAAATGCATGGTTAAGTGCATAAATCCCCTCAATTTTTACAGCAGGATGCGAGCATGCCGAAATCTGTCTGGAGAGCATCCAGCGCTTTTTGCCTGACTAGGCCTGGATGAGCTATTTATGATGCATACTTTATTTACTTTCGATAATATAAATCATGGTGTGTTGCCATCCAACACATTCCAAGTACACAGAATTTTTCCCTTCTCAAGGATTGACAAAATTAAACTAATTTTCCAAAAAGGAGAGTGTCACCAAAATTTGCCTGCATAGTAATCAGCCCATATGGTCCTCTCTTACAGTACAAAGAGTTTTGGTTTTTTTAAGCAACAAATTATAGACCAATATCCATTGGACAGTGTTGTAGTTGTTGTCTTCATATTGAACTCAGTATTCTTCTGAAAATAATTCCAATGGTAGCCGTGGTTTCCTTTTCACAGCTGAATTGGTTGTACTGCAGATTTGAACTGATGGTTTATTGAAATAATATCCATGGACACATTGGATTGTATCCAGTATTGCAGCTCTGCTGGCACAACAGAATTTCTTCTTCCTCTCATGTCCCACCCCCCACCCACCAACACCAAATGGTTGGGGGGACCCCCAGAGCAAAAGTTTAAGAAACTGAAGTCCTGTTAACGTGAGTAACGTGAGAACTCTGCTTGCAAAGAGATGCTAGATGTACAGTCTACCCAGTCCAACCTCTGCTGATTTGATCCTTCTGACTTGCTAGTATCACTTGATGCCTTATATTGGGTACAAGAAAACTGTGTCACTAGAGAACAGGCTAATATATATGGACTAAATACCAGCAGGCCTATGCAGGCTATTAAGAGAACATCCCCCACAGTGGTCTACTGATGCTTGTTTTTAATTTCTTTTTGCATCTAAATTATTTGTGGCGTGACACCTCTTTCGGTTGTTTTTATTTTTGATTCAGATTTGTCACGGTCAACAGCTAGTACGATAAAGTTATTTGAATTGGATTGGATAATTTTTTTTTTTTGCTTTTCATTGTTTCTCACTGTTTTTATGATTGTATTGTTTGGTTTTATTTTTTTATATTGCTGTAAACTACTGTGATTTTTATTTTTATGATACAACAGCATGTAAATATTTCATTTAATAAAAAAAACTGCAACCCATAGACTAGAAGGAGAAAATATGGGTCCAGAAAAAATGTACGGAGGATGCACAACTCATTCTTTTCAATTAAATATGTACAGGAGACACACCCTTTGGGTTGTGCTGTACTGGGGAAATGGTTCAGATGAAAAAATTGATGAAAGATCTAAATCAATGGAAAGAGAAAACATCTCCAAGTTGCTTTGTTGCTCAGCAAAGCATAGGAACATGCTTTATACCAAGTCAGATCATTGGACAATGTAACTCAGCATTGTCTACACCAGGAATAGGAAAGCTGTGACTCAGGGATGATGGAAGTTGTAGTCTAGCAACATCTGTAGTCCAGTCACCTCTGGTTTACACAAACCTTCCCCAACTGACCTGGCCCCCTCTGGTTGTTTTGGATTACAACATCCATCATTCCTGACCATGCTGACTTGGAGCTGGAGTCCAACAATATGAGTAGACCATCTCATTGGTCTACAGTAGGAGTGGCCAATGTGGTGTTTTCTAGATGTTGTGAGCCACAACTCTCAGAAGCCCTTACCAGCAATGGTCAGGAGAGATGGGAGCTGTGGTTCACAACATCTGGAGAGCACCATCATGGCTATCCCATGTCTACACTGATGTACAGTAGAATCCAAGATTTCAGAGTGGGGTCTTTCACAGAGATGCCATGAAAATTGAACTTGTGGCTTTCTGCATCCAAAACATATACTCAACCAGTGAGCTCTTCACACACACACACACACACACAGAGAGAGAGAGAGAGAGAGAGAGAGACGAGCAAGACAGAATAAAGAGTCTAAAACACTTATTTCAAAAACCCAAGAGAAACTCAGAAAAGCCAGATCCATCAGCATGTACCTAATGAAATGCTCAAATGAAACATGTAGGTTTCCACAGATGGAAATTCCATTCCCAAAGGAACCGGAAATAAAGAATTCTACAGTCTGAATGAAGGCATAAAGCTGACCCTTTCCCCCCTGTTTTCATTCTTCTCTCAAATTTTAGAGACCATTTGAAACTTTGCCCAGCAGTCTAATTTGACCCCTGGTAAAGCAGAGTTAGGATATGCTATCGAATAACAAATACAGAAAAATGTTTTCATATTGTTCCTTTTCATTCAGCTGTGGGCACAAAGCCATATACTGATGTTAACTCCCAGCCTCCACAATGAAACAGAGAGAGGGGGGGAGGGGGGGAGATTTTATCTTTATTTTTATTCTAACCAATACCTGCACACTGCTATTTGTCTTCAAACCTTTACTCATACAGTAGCGCTCTGTGGTCCTTGGCGCAATCTTTTCCTTCTAATGACTTTGGCAGGTGCAAAATGCTGACTTTGTCTACCCAAATAGATAAATAAATAAACTAGCCAGGAAACATATGGTAGACTTTCTATTTATAAATTTAAAAAATCCCCTAAATAACCCAAAAATATGTTTCCACCATTTCAGCCAAAGATGAGTCTACCACAGTCACAATATCATCTGTAGCCATTTTGAATTACATAAAAGTTCCAAGACATCAACTGGTTCGTCATCTTGATAATATTTGTTTCATTTAGATTTGCCAATTGATTATTAAACCAAGCAAATTTGTTCCGCTTGGTTCATCTCTCAAGGAGTGAATATCATATGAAAATATGTTCTGTGCCTTAATATATGGTATATCATAATGTTTAGAAATGAAATGGTTGAGGAGTTTAAATTACATTGAAAAAGTGCAGTTCAATATATAAAATAATTTGCTAACAGCTGAATCGCTGGGGGTGAATAAGATCTTCCCTGAAAGTGAGCATCAGAGCATCTCATTGCTCTGCTTGATGCCCAGAATCGCTATCATCTGAGGCCCCTAAAAAGTGCTCTAAAGACTTGCCTAACCCAGAGTCCAGAGGGAGAAGATACATTCAATCTTGCAGCTCTTGGCTGGGTTGGGGGGCCTCCTGCAGCCCTAGGATTGTGGATCTGCCACTGGCAGGTTTGCCACCAAAGGGGAAATAGTCAAAGGGAGTCATCCCTTTGGGTGTCCCTTGGGGAATCCCAAAGCTCAGGGCACTACCCTCCTATTCCAACCACCACCAACTTGGATGAGCTTGGATAGTGGGGAGTGGTACAGGGGTCAACTTCTCAAAAACTTTGCTGGGGCCCAACACAAGGTCCAGATGCCATGTGCACAACACCGCACAACGTCCTAATGTCAAACAGTGCCAGGGGGTGGAGTTGAAGGCAGAGGCAGCACAGCCCCAGTGGCCAGTGGTCCCCATCCTTCATCTCCCCCTGCCATGCAAGGAAAAGATGGGGGAAGCTTCCGCCAGCAGTGGCAACAGCAGCAGGAGCCACAACCACTGAGCCATGCTACGCTCAGCTGTGTGTTCGCCCTCTGAACAATGGGGGCCACAGACCCCTCAAAAACATGGAGGAGTCAAAATGTCTTGGCCCCTAGGAGTCGGTTGTACTCCCCCTAAAATAGTAAGTTCATAGTCTGGGGGTTCTCCTGAATCCATCTTTATCACTAGGTGTGTCAGCTTAGGGTGGTGGAACAGCTTCAGATATTTCTGGACTGGGATAGCCTAACCACTTTCACCAATGTGCCAGCAACCTCTTGTCCTGATTACTGTGTGGTGCTACTTTTGAAGTTGGTCCAGAAGCTATCATCCCTAGTGGGTCACTCCTAACGGAACTCAAAACAGATAGGTTTTATTCCTATTTTATATGTTGACTCATACACAAGGAGCATGCTTTAGGTCACAACCACACCACACACTTAAAGCACAATTACCACACATCTAAAGCATATGGCTTCCTTCAAAGAATCCTGGGAACTATGCCAAATAAGCCTGGGAGCTGTACTTTACAACCTCACAGAGCTATGGTTCCCAGCACCCTTAACAAACTATAGTTATCAGGATATTGGGGGGGGGGCAGCCATGTGTGTTAAATGTGCTCTGAATGTATGGTGTGCCTGGGACCTTTGTTTCTGCAATTCTCCTTGGTGTAGAAAAGGGTGAAGAGAAAAACAGAACGATTTTGTCTGTGTCCTTCAATCTCACTGCAATTTTTTAAAGGAAAAAGCACAGCTCTTGACTAAAGTCCTGCATGGGGGGAAAGCTTCTGCTTTGTTGGGAAATGCTGGATCTCAAGTGTTGCGGTCTTGGCTCATCTCCGAAGACTGAAGCTTTTCAATGGAAGCAGCATGAAATCATTGCACAGCTGAAACGTTATCTGTGGCAGGAAAGGAAGGACGGTGCCCAGACCAATGGATCACACTGTTTCTATAATTCACAGCCTGTTTTTTATATAAGCAGGATAATTAGAATCAAACGAATCACTATCAACTGTAATTCTGATGCAAAGAGGAAATTTGGCACAAGAACAAGTCGAGTGGAATCGTCAATTAGGTAAAGACATAATATCCCGACCACAGGATTTGGAAATTATGTGCTTCTAACCAGTTTTCATTCTCCTTTTTATTGGCAATGGTTTATAATCCTATTGCCGCAGTCAGCAAATATCAAAAAGTGATGTTGTATTTTGGAAGTTTGCTTGAATGCCAGGGATTCAGATTATTATTCCCTGGCAACAACTAACCTACCACATATGCAATGTGGCATGTGGAACTATGTCCAACAGAAGATGCAGGAAACCAAAAGGAGAAGTTATGGGGGAAAGCGAACTGGGTACTGGTTTAAGTAGAACAAGATGTAGTTTTATGACCTGTTTTCCAGCTAACATATTCTGTTTAGGCAACAGGGCATGTTTTACCCATTATCACTTGCACAGAAAATTTAAAATATCCTGCCACAAGCTGAAAATTAATATGCAAAAAAATGCATACACTATTATGTCGAAACCAATAGTTCTGAGTTTTGAAGAGGAGCTCTTGAGAGTACTTAATGGTGTGAAGTTCACGGTACTGTATAGCCATTCTTTGGACAAATTCTAAAATCATATTATGCAATTTCAAGGTAAAACTGAAAATTTGAGGAAATTTTTAAATTGATCCAAAAAATTAAATTTGGATTGTTTATTTTTAAAAAAACATTATTTCCAAAATATGAAAATAAACAATAACAAAATACAAAATAGACAGAGTTTCATCTGGTGACTGCTAACAGAAGGTAATGCATTTAATATATTTTCCCTCTGATCCAACTTGGAGATTTTCTGTATAATTCATCACAATTTTACAACTCGTAAAATTATCTGACGAAAGACTTTGACAAATGTCACTGCATACACTCCTGTTTTTTATATAAGATAAAATCATACCACTGTATACAATTTGAAATCTGACCTCAAAAGTTTGACTTTTTAAAAATAAACTGGAAAAGGGGAGGTAGCCTCTTGACTGCTTGGCTTTTCTCAGCTCTCAAATACAAAATATTGTTCAATGTTATGTATCAAAAACTGTTAGAATCAAATACCATTGCATTATGCCTACCCAAATCTTAAATAGTAGAGAAACAGCTTTCTCTGTTTCTGGTACAATTATTGTGTCAGGTGTTATAATCACATGACCTCTCTGAAAAAGGCCACTCCCCAAATGAAAAGCGGGAGTTGAACAGCAACAGAACAAGATTACACAACTGTGCGTCATCTCTTATGAGTGCAATGTATATTTTCATCTAGCAGTGGCTCCCTCTAGGAGCTGTAGGGTTTGAAACACACCCACACCATGCTGGTCATCCCTACCATATAGAGAGTCCCAAGCAGTGCTGTCCGGAAAACCAGAAGTTACCAGTGATGTGGTTCATTAGGTGAAAGTACCAAGGCAACAGAAGGGGAGAGGAAATCCTGCCCTTACCTGTCAGTATTGCAGTGCTTCATTCTCTCATTGCTAAGTGTGACATGGTGCCTTTAATTGCCTAATTACCTAATGTATTGTTGTGAGAGAATGGGAGCTATTTAAGTGTCTCCTCCTTCTTCATGTTTCCCCGGCCCTGCCTGCCTTCTTCCGTTTTGAAGATTGCCTCTGGCTTTACGGGTGTGTGAGTTGTTGTTGTTGTTGTTGTTTAGTCGTTTAGTTGTGTCCGACTCTTCGTGACCCCATGGACCAGAGCACGCCAGGCACTCCTGTCTTCCACTGCCTCCCGCAGTTTGGTCAAACTCACGTTTGTAGCTTCGAGCACACTGTCCAACCATCTCGTCCTCTGTCATCCCCTTCTCCTTGTGCCCTCAATTTTTCTCAACCTCAGGGTCTTTTCCAGGGATGCTGCATTTCAACCACAGTCTACTTCTGCTGTACTCTGCTACTAAGGGCTAAGTCCCTGACCTCCAGAATAGAAGGGGAGTGTGTCAGCCCACATGACCTTCTGTGTCAGGGCGTAGTGCAGTGTTTCCCAACCTTGGGTCTCCAGCTGGTCTGGGACTACAACTCCCATCATTCCTAGCTAGCAAGACTAGTGGTCAGAGATGATGGGAACTGTAGTCTGAAAACAGCTGGAGACCCAAGGCTGGGAAACACTGGCATAGTGATATGTGCCACCATGAGCACTATGAAAGTGTGTGGTTGTCGAACATACAGTATAGTCACCTTACTGGTGTCAGCAGTCTGCACCTGTACCAGGTCAACCACCTACTTGTATGGTGTTCACTGCAGCATCTGCCCCGCAACTCCACCGCTGCCTGCCAGTGCCCAAAAGTGAGCCCATAATTCCCTCTTCCTCACTGTTGTGATGCAACAGGTGCTGGTGGCATCACCTTGTGAGCTGCCTCACCAACCACTGCTGAAGAAAGTTCTTAAGAACATAGCCTAGTAGGAGAGTAACTGCTTTGCATGCACAAGGTTTAATCCATGGCCTCTCCAGATATAGCTGGGAGGATAGACTCCTATTTGAAACGCTGGAGAGCCTCCTCCACCAGTCAGTGTAGACAGTACTGAGTTAGATGGACCAATGGTCTGTCTCAGTAGAAGGCAGCTTCCTATGTTCCCTTGAGTGTATGTTTTGTAAAATTATAAGTCTCTTAGGACACCTACATAATAAAAAATAATGATCATCATATCTAATAGTAAGAACAACTCACATACTCTGAGCTGTGAGGAATTTTAGAGGCCCTCGGCAAAATAGGTTGAAACCACTCAATTTGGACCAGGTCTTACTCTGTAAAGTTCATCATACGCTTAACCTAAAAGCCCTGAATGTATACAATTGATGTATTGCCAGGAAATATTTTCTCTATTAGGGTAAGAAGCTGCACTGGGGAAGTTATCTTTCATCAGTCTATTCAATGCGTCACAGGAACAATACTGGAATTATACTGAAAAAGAAGTTACCATATTAACTGCTGAGAATATGGATGATAGGCAAAACAAATGGTCACTTGCAATCACTACCAGCAGATGGTGATGTGGCTGCTGTGGTTATTAGAACTGGACTTTCTAGGAAAGTATAAGTTTTTTGGGGGGGGCGGTTAATTAAAGAAGATAAGACGTCTGACATTGTAAGGGAAACTTGCCTGTATTTCAGGATGTGGTTTAGAGAGTGTGATCACCCCAAAATGCACACAAAGTTCACCCCTGTGTTTTCACACCATGCATGATCATTCCAGGGAAGAACCAATATTTCTCACCAACTCACTGGTTTTCACACACTGAGCAACTCTTAATATAAGTAGTGAAGAGTGTCCTGGGGTCATAAGACATACCGGTAATCCTCTCTCAGAGTTTTTTCTTATAACAGTGCTCACTGGTACAGAGTACCACCATCTTTTTTCGCTGCTCATGGCAGCCATTTTGTGCTGCCACCCATGGCACCCTTATGAATATCAGCACTTCTCTTTTATTAAAAATCAAAGCACTGTCCTCTCCAATGGTATCAGAGACAGAACTTCTGTTTTGCACTGCCGCTCCTTATTACTGCTGAAGCCACTGATGACCTGTCCACAAGTCCTAGTGTTATGAAAGAGGGAGAAAACCTATTCTCTATTGACTTTCTCCATACCATGCATAGTTTTTTAAAACTAGCATGTCACAAAAATCCCAAACACTGCAACCGTTCTTCAGATAGGAATTGATCCATCCCCTTCATCATTTTGGTTACCATTTTCTGAACCTCCCAGTGGCTTACACAAGTGAAATATAAAATGTCAAGCCTTTGAGTAGTTTTTGTTGAGGATTTTTTTAAAAAAACACACACTCCCTCATATGCTATGGAACCATCCACCCTTCTCCAGGAAGATGTTTTGTTTTGTTCAAAGAAGCAGCCTTTGTAACATTTCCCTAAAGAAAGAATTAAAGAAGAGGGAGAGATGACAATCTCCTAACTCTGGAGTTTCACATGAACGACCTTGCAGCACCAAACATGTGCTTTACTTCTGCGCTGAGATGACAAACACAAGTCAGATGAAATGGGCACCCCATGGCCAACAGATGGCTTTAGGCAAAATTCATTCTTCTACCATGTGCCTTTCAGACCAATATGCAGCACAGCACTTCCTGAATTCTTCAGAATCTAGACATGTCTTTTAGGCCAGGACCCCATGGAAAGGACACACCCATAACTAACGGACACATTCTTCTTAAAACACATTCAGATCTATCAGCAATTTTGAGATATTGAAAACTCTAGCTACAGGGAATCCCTCTTACATTAATATCAAAAGCATGTATGTGATTGATTAAGAGAATGGGAAAAAATATTTCTGTAAGATAGCGACAAGGACAAAACTGTGATTATTCTGCCTGGCCAAGAACTGATACTACAGAGGCAGCATGTGGATAATACGGAATGTAATTTTTCAGTAATATCTTCTCTATGAAGAAAAATTGTGCATGCCATTCCATTGACATCATGCTACCCTAATATCAGCAGGGCAGTCTTTAAAACATCATTCCAGCGGGTAAGGCTTACATGCTTCATTTTTATTCCACCCTTTGTCCAAGGTGTCCATGATGGTAAACACATCTCCACATACGCTGCCATAACCCCTTTACCCCCAGAACAACCTTGGGATGCAGGTTGAGATGTTGTGGCTGCTTCATGTATAGAATACCCTTCCCTCTGCCACACAGAAAGAAGTATCCATCATTTGCTAATAGGACTAGATATCTGTACAGGCTTTCCTTGATCCATAAGACTGTATCCTGTGCCACTGTAATTCTGGGTGGCATTTTAATCTTTGGTGTGTTTTTTACAGTATTATCATAGTGTCTTGATGTTGATTTAGGACCCCTACAGATTTCCTGTTTATTGGATAGTCATCTGGATTTGCTTGCACAAAGTTTTTGCAGAGGTTGAAGTATATCTGGTCTTCAGTGATTTGTTTGCAAGGCAAACATTGGGCATTCATCTTTCATGAATCCTGATTTGCTTGTCATATGTTTATATATCTTCTCCCTGGTAATTCCTTCATCCCACACTTTTCACTGCATTTCTCCATCGCTTTCCAAACTGCAAAGAAGTCTTATTCTTTTTTTAAAAGATTATTTGCTGCATTCGGGCAACAAAGTGCTTTAATCCACCTTAATTGCTCATACTGAAATTTCCCAGTATGCACTTGGGTCGCTCCTGCAAAATAGTGACATCCTTACACTGAAGTACACCACTTCAACAATTTAAAAATATCAAGCAGGTTAGGAATACTATAAATTGAATAAAATAAATGCAGCTCGCAAGCTTCAAGATTGAATATGCATGCCAACTGAGTCTTCCTGGTCCAATGCTCAACCCAGTGTACAATGCTTAGGAGGCATGCATCCCATGAGTGAGGAATACTGGTCATGTATTTACACAAAGTTACGCACTACGTGGTGCAATACTAATATAAACATATATCAGCACTCAGAGATTTCTCTCCTTCTACGCTGGAGTCTGTAAAGCTCTGGGAGACCCACTGTTCTAGCAAACAATGAAATCATCACCTTAATGATGAACAGGGAGCAGGTTTTCTCCTTGTAAAGCTGGCTGCATAGGAGATGGTGGTTTCAACCCTTCAAATGGCTGGATCGAAGCCCTTGGTGACAAAGAATGCCATGATTAAGTATTTGCAAAACATAAAGCAGACGTATCAAGGAGAGTCATTAAAAGCAAAGACAATTAGTCAGACTAGAAAAACAATATGCAGAGATATATATGTCTAGCCTAGATACACACAGTAGCTACAGTCTGGAATCATTTACTCGTGGATTACTTTTTATCTATTAATAACATTTGAAAAATGACTCCCCGCCCTAAGCCTTGTTTCATGAGACAAGTATAATGTACAATGCGGAATGCAATCTTGACTATTCTTAATCGCCTTCCCGTGATCATAGTCCTTTAAAGCCTCTCTAAGCCTCTCTGTTTCAATGGGTGCTTTACAGGACAGGGGTTCCCATCGAGTTTTAAAAAGAAAAATATAAAACGTAGCCCCTTTTTTGACAGGAAAGTACCTGCAGATTGCTGGGCTTTTGCTTTTGGTCTTTATGCTCTGGGATACAAGAGCCAGGTTGATCAATCACACTTCAGAAACTTCCTTCATATGCTTTTATAGAAGAAAACGATAGCCACAGTGAATCGATAACAGGTGTGGGAAACATGCAGCACAATGTCTATCTGGTCTGAGGCTTACTTTCTCTGAATGGAGTGGTTTCTGCCTGCCCTGATTACATCTTTTGCTGCCTCTGATAATGCTGGGTCAGCTCAAGATATTTTGCTGCCTAAAGCAGATAAGAATCCTCCTTCCCCACAATTCTACATGCAGAAATTGACTGGGCTGGGAGCACTGCTAAAGGTAAGGATGAAGTAGCTAACAGGCTATCCAGTTCCACAAGTCACATGCATTTTTAAAAAAAAAAAAACCAAGACCAAAGGAGAGTGCATAAATCAAAGGGCCCTCCCAATTTGTGCCCCAGACATTAACGTGGGTTTTATTGCGACTCTGCTTTGTGGTGTTCCATAAAAACAGCATCTGCTGAACTAGCACCAGCATGTGAGCCATAAGCCATCTCCTAGGGCAGCACACTTTCGGAAAGAAATGTGCTCGCTATCAGGCAGCCTGAACCATTGAACTTGCTTTACCACATTTTAGAAGGGCAGGGGGAAATATGTTCTCTGTAATCCAATCATTCCCCAGCCCCTCTTTTTTAAATTAAAAACAGGGCCAGTGCATTAGAAAGGGAAGTGAGAGGAAAATATGAGAGCAGAGACAGTAGCCAAAGCCAGGCTCCATAATATTTACATTAATCGGCCAATTATAGCCTACGAGGGCCCGATCCTACCAAGCTCTCCTTTCACTGAATAAGCCTTTCTCACAAATTCATTTGCATGGACTTTGCTTGTAGCGAGGTAAGGATACTTGGTAGGTGGCCTTTGGAAGATTACATGGCTGGAGTATTCGTGTGCTAGGAACCTGGGTAGCTGAGAAGCAAGCTTATATAGGAGACACACCCAAGCCTTACATAGGAAATAATGTCTGGCACATGACAAAGCAGTTGTGATAAAGGACCAGCAAGGCAAGGGCTCAAATGAGCTCTAATATGATTCTTTCCTGTGCCCACAGCTTGTCCTGGGCACTCAGGGTGTATAGCATGCTTCATTTTTATACACTGGATTTTTAGCAGGGATGCAGTGTTTAACTGGCTGGTTAGGTTGAACAATAGAGGATGGAAGCATGGAAGAAAGCCTTATTGACCTCAATGGGATTTGCTTCTGAACAGACATCTACAGGATTGCACTGTACGTTTTGCATGCCTATATGTGTTTACTCAGAAGTAATTTGGGTAGGGTATAAATAATAAATTATTAAATTATTATTATTGTTGCACTCAGCGGCGCTTACTTCCAGGTAAGGGTGTATAGGATCCCAGACTTAATTTGACTAAAACAGTGCTCTGATTATTTGGGTAGAACATTTAATAAACAAGCAGCATTTTCAAAGAGACATTTTTCCTCTTCTGTCTTTCTGGTGTGGTTGCTGAGAGGTCTTTTTCAACACCTGTAATCAAATAAGTGTGTTTCTAGCTACAGTAAAACAATTTTATCCAAACAGTTTAATCAAACTTATTCAATTTTACGCAAACTTCAAAAAACATTAATTGGGTTGCACCCCTGATTTTTAGATGAAGATTACAATTTGATGTTAAATTCATCTCGAGTTTTGCATACTTCTACTTGAACTTAAGCCCTGAATGTTTGTAGTTGGACTTTAACAAAAATGCATGGTTCACAATCAAAATTTATATGGTTCTGTTGTATCTCATGACAATTGTCTTGCTAGAGAGATTCTGCTTTTCTCGTCTAATGAGGTGCATTAGTCAAGAGCCAAAGGACCTCTGACCCTAAGATCAAGTGTCTACTCTGGAGGGAGAACACTTAGTATATGAGAGTATGATTTGACAGCAGGCAGCTGGAAGGAATCACTGAAAATTCTCAGAGAGTAATCCTTAAAAATCTGACTGAGAGTATGTGGAAGTAACAACCACGTCATCTACTGAAAAGTCTTATAGAGTTTGCTGGGGGCAGGAAAGAGCTCTGGTTTCACTACTCAGTCTACTTATGTTATAAGTACTCCCGTCAACAGGGAGCAAGTAAAAGGCTTAATCGATGGTCAAGGGACACAATCCACCACCTGGAAGTTCTTCTTCACATTCCCTGTTATAATGAATGGAACAGTGCAAAAGAATTCCTGTGGGTAATAAACCCAGCAGAACTCCGCAGAAAATGTCATGTTCTATGCCCTAATACCAGTCAGGCAAATACAATTTTATGCACGAAAAAGAACACACACCAAGACTTTGTTGGGGGTGACAGTACTGTGATTGAGAGATGGATTGCAGGAAGAAACAGCTCTCAAATCAATTACAGTATTTTTTTACAGCAACTCATGATAATAAAATGATACATTGTATATGTATAATAATAATAATAATTCTGTGTTTTTATTTGCAAGGTAACTTAGATCATCTGGAGAAATTGTACTTGTGGTCCCACACTCTACAGAACAGGGTAGTGATCCAGAAATGAGGCTTTTCTTCTATTTGTTTCTGCACCCTGTGGTGTCCTTCCCTATGCCATACAGGAAGCACCATATCCATCATCTCCTTCAGGTGTCTCATAAAGACATAGTTTTTCATCCAGGCTTTCCCTGAGCCATAAGATTGGGCCCTTTTATTACTAGATTTCTGTTTTTATCACACTGTTTCACTGTTTTTATAGATGCACTTTTGTACACTGCTTAACTGTTTTCAATATTAAATGATCTGGAAATGCTTTTAAATGAATAGGACAATGCACACAAATGCATTTCCTATTTATGTAATAGCAGAAATGCATCTATAATAATATACCCTGAAAACAGAATAAATGAACACTTTATTGTACTTACCGTTACTTACTTCATCAACCAACAATTTACCACCAAACGTCTGCAATGCACTCTGATCTCCTTATATCTGAACACAGCAGAGTCAGTAGAAGAATTAAATCGGAATCAAATCATATTATATCAATTGAAGAGAATTATCCAGAAATTATCACTAATAAATTTGAACTGGAGCACAGTCATCAGATCTGCGATTCAATCCAGAATGATCCTATTAAAGTTGGTGAGTCTATCACCCTGTTCATGCTTTAATCACATGTAAGCAGCAGGAACACAGAGATCTGAGAAGGGGATCCCTCAAAACTATACATTGCTGGTATTTGACCTTTGGGAGGGGGTCAGCAGGTTGCTGGAAAGAAAAATGGCTCTCAGGGTCTCCTAATTTGAAAACAGAGAGGCTGACTGACATAGAAGGTGCATAAGGTGGATCTCTGAAAGCAGGGAGACAGAAAGATAGCAGAGAAAACCCTAAATGGACAATCTCTATAATCCAGCAAGAAGTCAGAGAAGGTAAAATGGGAATGGCTATACAGAGCAAAACTGTTGAACGCACCAAGCAATACTTCTCTTCAACATGATCCCTGTGAACTGGCAGGAAATGGCTACTTTCTTATGCACGAGAATTTCATCATCCCAACTCTCTCATCCAATCCCCAAATTTCAAGTATTTTCAAAACACAATCGGGTTTTTGTCTGGAATGATAAATGGCCATCCAAAGCAAAGCAAACTTGTTTTGTGATAATCCTTAGAGATCAACGGCTGCCTTGTTGTCTAGCTTACATTGGCTGAAGAAACCGAAATGCAAACATTCACTCCCCCCATCATTTATAATTGCGGCAGTGAAACAGATCCTGCCTCCCTTCTGGAGGAATAAAATAAAGCTTTGCCTGGGACCCATATTTTATTTACAAATACAACAATCACATGATCTGCAATGAAATAAATCTTACATGCAGTGCAATGATTCTGTTTATTATAAACTGGAGATTGCCTTTAAAATGCACTCCAGGGAAAAATTCCTGGACATCTGGCTAGATGAATTATTTTACCCATGAAATTTGGGCTTTTACTTTTGAAGAATGGGCATCAGGCAGCTCACATAGCCAACTCCGGGGGCAGTGATGGTGCAAATGAAATGTGGAGCTTCAAAGCAAATAATTGTTTGTAAACAAATGGCTTGCAATGACCATACAAGGGGCTATTGCAGATATTAATATTGTGCCATTTGAAGTGACTGGATGCATGAAAACTGGCTCCTTTTGGAAATAAAACATTGTCATGTGAGGTTTTAGGTTTTGATTTCACCTATTTTATTCTGCATTGGGACAATGGAATCAGGTTGACTTGTTAGACAGTTGGTGTTGGCTACTTGGGCTTGTGTTCCATAAGACAAATGTGCCTTTACTGTTGTTGTTGTTGTTGTCGATGATGATGGTGATGATTACTTATACCTTGCCCATGTGATTGGGTTGCAACAACAGCTACAACAAGGATACTGAAAGTGAACCTGAGATCATATGCAGACCTATCATATGCATTTCAACAAAGCAATGAGTCTCTCTATGAGTTGACATCTATTGGCACCCAAATCCCTGATACGTATTTTTCATGAACATCAAGTTTAGGACATTAGACTTCCCCAGCCACTCTAGGTGGCTTCCAACAAAAGAGTAAAAATACATTAAAATCCAGAAGAGGCTGCTCTTTGCTCAGACATTCAATCTGTGTTTTAAAATATTTTCCTTCCCTCAATTGTTTCATTTATTTCCTCTGCTAAATATAAATTTCTCCGGTGTGCAGGGATTGGGCTTCCTTCATAATCTCTCCTGTTTTTATATGCTTTTCCTTTGGTTTAACTTATCGGGCTCTGATGTCAGGGCAGCTGCAGTTTTCAAAGAGGAGCTCATGCCACTTCTTGCTCACAGTTCATCCATCATGCTCAGCTGGAACATGATGAGGATTAAAAATGCAACATGATAGTGGACCGATCTTTCGCCTTCCCAGCCATAACTGTGCGGACGCTGGCACACAAATTGAGGCTGACGAGGAATGATATATTTCTACAAAAACCCTCGAGAAATGTGTGAACTGGCTTTCCTGCTGATTTGGATTATGTCACAGGAGATGAAGTGCCAATTTTTGCATGTCCTGATGAAACCAGAAACCTGCGCACAAACCAGAGGACTCGTGGCTCTGTGGTTCCAACATGTCATACCAACAAGGTCTGGTAGATTCCTTACACCAATGTTTTAAGAGTGGTATTTATAAGGCAGTTTCTCAAATAATCAAAAGTCCTTTCTTTAGCATGAATACATTCCTGTTGTGGGCTGGATCAATGGTTTTGAAATTGTTTCCTTGGGAATCTTGAAGTAAAAAGGGAGCTTTTTATGTGTTCTTTCCTTTGTTTATATTTACATTCTTATATGGCTCCTACAATGGTGCTCATATTTAAGTGGGATCAGTACAACTTGTCATTAGATGAACATTTTAGGCATTTTGTATTATACATTGTTAACTGTTGTAGTTTTAATTGTTTTTAACTATGTTTTATTTTGATGGTAACCAGAATGCAATGGGAATTTTGTATTTGATTTTTTAAAAAATCAAATTTATTTTAAAGAGTGTTTTATCATACATAAAACATGATTCCACATCCCTTGCCTTCTCCACAACCATCATGCCAAATCATCTCCATGCCATTCACAGTCCAAATCCATTTCTAATATCTGCTGAAGGCACGACTGGGAAGCCTTGGCCCTCCAGATATTGTTGAGCTACAACCCCAGTCAGCTTCAACTAGCATAGGCAATGGCCAGGGGTGCTGGGAGTTGTAGTTCAGTGCACCTGGTGGACCAAAGGATCCCCACACCTGGCTTAGGAATTACCACGTAACCAGTTTTTTTCTGGAGAAAATTAGTAAAAGCAGTTTAACTTATTTTAAGGTGGGTTTTCCACCACTTTATAGCCATTGCGATGTCATCTTGCTTACTGTAATTGGAATTGGTTTTGTTTAAATATCTACCATTTTTAGCCTGGTTTGAATGCATTTGTGCTTGGTTTGGTTTTGCCATTGTCAGCCTCTAGCTGTACTGGCTGGAAGCATACAAATTTTGAGTACGGATTACTGTGTTCTATAAACTTTATAAAAGGGGGCAGCTGCCAAACCCAGTTTTCAAATATGTGTGAGGTTTTCTCCACTCCCACAAGGTAAATCCTAACCTCTGGTTTCGCTAATGGAAAACATGTCTATAAAGTAGAGATGGGGAAAATCAACTCGAGAAAGGAGCTAACCTCTTTCTTTTTCTTTAATATCCAAGCCTAACAATAAGTCTCTCTGTGTGTCAGGCCTTTCGAAGTCCTTGTGTTAATGACTGCAGCACATTGTGAAGTGTCTAAGAGCTTCATATGAGACACAACCCAGAATCTACGTCCAGGAGGTAACCATTTGCACACATGCTTCCATTCTCAGAGTTCATTGCTTTCGTGAGCCATATTGCACCCTTTCCAATCGCATGTCAGAGATTTGATAAGGTGAGAAATCTTTCTCCTCTGCCTTCTGCAGCAGCACCAGCCAGGAGGAGATGAGGAACCGGGAAGGCAGAGTGCTTGATCATCCTGAGGAAGGAGGCAGGCAGCGTATCCAAAGATTATCACGGCAATGTGGCGTTAGTTGTTACAGGAGTTAGAGCTCAGGATCAAAGGCTCAGAAGAAAGCAAAATTTGACCAGGGGGGAAAAATCAATCCATTGGGAGTGAGGGTCATTGAGCTCAGGATGAACAAAAGAATAAAGAGCCCATTAAAACATCTGCAAACTGCTCTGGAGAGGGGGGAGAAGAAAGGAGGGAAAGGAAGGAAGCCTCCTCCCCCACATGCTAAATGACTTGTATGCAGAAAGCTACATTTATATGTGTGCCATTCCCTCTTTGATTCTTGTCCACTGAAAGAGAGATAACCAGATTCCAGCCGAAATCTCCCCCCACCCTTCTCTGTAACATTTTCAAAATGATGTGTTCCAAACGATGGTTCCTGGATTTGATTGCAGGGGGTCGGAGGTGCCGAAGATCTAACACTCTGCACTCCAAATAATTTCACGCGTCAACATTCGCTGCTTATTTTTTAGAGCTATCTCAACCTTGCTTTACTGTTACTCCAATGTCTTCCCTGTTCCACCCAACTTGCTCACACGCAAAAGAAAATAAAAAATTTATGCTGTTGGAGACATATAGATATATATTTGTCTTTATCTAGGGATTTTCTTGGACACATGTTTCATTCAGCTGTGCCACCTATTTTTGTGTGCTTGGAACTGAGTCTACACTGGTCCTCTATACCACAGCAGTGGTTGATAACTTCTAGCCTGCAGACCTACATTGGCCTACTAAAAGGTCCAAGTTAGCTCTCAAGGCCATTTCTCCAAAACCACAGTCATCTGTTCATCAACTGGCATCATTGGACGATATCAGCTGATGGTCAGGACAGTGGGTTTCAGTCCTGCTGGTGTCTGCTTCCCCAATGCATTTCGTCTTGTTAGGAGAGAGCAGCATAGGCTGTGCAGTCCACACAGTCTAGCTTACCATCTCATCCACCACTTTGATCAAGCCTTTATCTTAATCCGTTAGTCCTTATTCTTCACTGAAACTAAAACTTATACAACTGCACCTGTGATAGGGTTTTTGAATGCAGGCCTCACCTAGAGAGGGTGGGTGGATGTGGATTCCATCAGCTGCAGATTTAAATGCCAATTAGCTCAGTTTGCACATTCTGAAACAATGCCTGAACCAAACACAGCATCCAGTTGAAATGTAGATTGTAGTCTCACAGATGCAAAGAGCTTCCTTGCTTCTGTTACCTGTCAAGTACCATTTGCAGGGTTGCTGCTGGAAAAATCAATTCATCATTGCCATCCTAGTGGTTCCCTGTGCCACAGCATGCCTATTTTATGAAGGAACTCCGCTAGAATTGCACAGTGCTCAACGGGGAACAATAAAAACTTCCACAGAAACCATGTGCACCTCTCGATAGAAGCTTAAAAGTGCAAACAGGTCCTTGAGAGATCACAAACCAGTAATTGGCAATTTTGTTTTTAACTTACAAGATTTACTGAGGTGGGGGATACAGGCTGGTATCTTGATGCTGTGTGGCTTATGTTTAAAAAAAAAAATGGGGAAGCACCCAAGGTCTTTGTAGCATAGATTCAGTTTGTAATGTATAGAGCTTGAACAATATTACACCATCTTCATTCATCCTTATTCCCCCACCCTTTTCTCTCTCACAGTTGTAAGGTTGTAGCTACACTTCAGCATTTGAAGTGCTGTGGTTAAAAAGGTAAAGGTACCCCTGCCCATACGGGCCAGTCTTGACAGACTCTAGGGTTGTGCGCCCATCTCACTCAAGAGGCCGGGGGCCAGCGCTGTCCGGAGACACTTCCGGGTCACGTGGCCAGCGTGACATTGCTGCTCTGGCGAGCCAGAGCCGCACACGGAAACGCCATTTACCTTCCCGCTAGTAAGCGGTCCCTATTTATCTACTTGCACCCGGGGGTGCTTTCGAACTGCTAGGTTGGCAGGCGCTGGGACCGAACAACGGGAGCGCACCCTGCTGCGGGGATTCGAACCACCGACCTTTCAATCAGCAAGCCCTAGGCGCTGAGGCTTTTACCCACAGCACCACCCGCATCCCGTGCTGTGGTTAGTATCTTTCTAAAAGCTTCTATGCAAACATCACTTTGCAAGTGTCCATACCTGCACCCTAAGCAGACAGCATGAGCAGCTGTTGAATCATTGTCATCTGCACACACATAGGGTGTGTCCTCTGTGGTTAATGTGCATTCCCCTGCTCCTTCCCCTGTCAACACCCATCATGTTGCTTTTAGTAATAGTTGTTTAATCCTGCAAAGTTTTTGATATACTGGCAGTCTGGTAGTACATGCTGCACAGCCTCAGTTGTATTCAGGCTTCCTACCATGCAAGCAACTTCAAGTTTACATTTCTCCAGGGGTCAGGCACTCTGCATTGTATATGTCTAACACCTACTCAGAATAGGCCCTTTAAAATTAATATCCCTGAGTTAGCTATGTGTGCTTATGAAGGAACACCAATACACATGGGTCCTCCTACCTTATAAAGCAGAAAGAATACAACAATCATTGCAGTTGCTTACTTTATTCACAGTTGCTCCAGTCCAGTAAGGGAGATCTGCCCAAGGAAGCAGTCTTTCTTCTGTTTGCACAGCTGCTGCAGATGCAGATACACATCTAGAGGCAAATCCCCATCCTTATCACAATACTCACCCAGGCCCCACTGGATTAATTACATAAGGGTAGAGATGAGCATCTTTCAAGAGAACGGCTCACCTGTAAGATTTGAAGCGTCGCACAGGCACACGGACACAAGGTCTCCAAGCAACTTGCAACATATTTAAGAGCATAATCAAAACACATTACACAGGACCCACTTGCACAAGAGACAAGCAATTCCTAAAAGATACACAGAAACAACTTCCAGACTTATTATTATTAGCATAGAAAAAATGAAACGGGGGCAGGGCAGGGTTGGTGTGGTGTGGTGCAAACATGCCAGCAGAGCCAATCCAGCTCCCATAGCAGTGCATTCGCACCATGCTGACTTTGCCACCACCTTGTCCCTCCCGCTCTTCGTCCTTGTGTAGAGCAGCAACTCCCCCAGGGGGAGGTCAGGTGAGAGGTGCAGCCCCACCATGCCATCCACTACTCAGAGTATGTTAACTCCCATAAAGCCAATTTGAAGCGGAGTTAAGCCCCAGGGTAAAATTTACTTCTGGAGTCTTTGTAATGTGGTTTAGCAGGGGTAATGCAAGAATGGAACAAAAATCTATTCCAGCATTTTTGAAGTGGTATAACCACCAAAAACAATTGGAACTTACTAAATTGTTTTCTGGGTCAGTTGCTGGGGACTGGAGTCCAGTTGGCTTATGTTTCCGATAGTTTCACTTTCCCATCCATTTGGGGTAAATTGGGACCCTGATAAACTTGCATATAACTTACAAACCTCCTCCCCCCCCCCCCCACACACACACACAAAGGGAGCGCTACAGGACAACTGAGGAATACATAGAATAATAAATGGATCAAGTTTGGCTAAAAAAAAAAATGAGTTCTACAAATATTTCAACAGCAGCTGGGGTCCACAACAACCCCACTGGTTTAGGAGGGTTAAATTGCCTATCATAGCTTGAGAGTGCATGATTCATAAGAGCAGAGAAGAGTCACCGGAGATCTTTTGCTGTTCTTTTTCCTTTAGCTTGACTGCGCTTGACAATCTGACCCATTAATGAATTGAAACATAAATCTGCTAAAGAGCTATGAACAGTTTCCGTGTGGTCCTGTGTATCTGCTTGGGAAACTTTCTTTTGGTAGTGCTCCAGTCCCAACTGATGATATGGGGAGTAAATAGTGTCATCTTCTGGTCACAGTGCAGAGTTTAGATCCTATCTCTCCTACGCACTTTACAGATGGCCTACCATATTAAAAAAAATATAAAAAAGTTACTCATAACATACCAGTGGCAGAGAATAGAGGTCACCTCTTCTCTCATACCCTCTTTGATGAGTCCTTCTAAGATAACAAGCTGTGCATCTGAAAAATTCCCATGGGATAACTGCAGGTCACATCCCTTTATCTATGTAGCAATGATCTCCTTGTTAATCACAAAGTAGTCAAAATTACCATATTTCCCCTGCTAATAGTTTCATTGTAGTTTAGGGTCTATATATAGGATTTTCATCTAGGGCCCCAGAGTAAGGATTGTTTATTTATTTTGTTTCTTCGTTTAATTTCAGTACTATTCCTAAGCTACCATTCAGGGATTCATCCTCCCATGGAGGCTCACAACATATTAAAAACAAAAGATTCACATTTTACAGAATAACAAGTCATAAAATGCATTCTATAATATGTTGAAGCAGGGGTGGTCAATGGGGTACACTTCCAAATGTTGTTACAATTCCCCTCAGCCCTGACCCTCGGCCATGCTGGCTGGAGCTGATGGAAGATGAAGGCTAGCAACATCTGGATGACACCATGTTGACTACCCCTGCACTAAAACACCCATAAAAAATGTTATAATAGCAGCAGATGGACAATGTCAGCAGAGAAGCAGTATGAATACAAAAACAAGCAACAGGGCATAAAGCATTTGAAACAGCAGCTGTTAAAGGCAGAACTTAAAATATCAAGTAAAAGCACTTTAGAAAATCAACAACAAAAGTCTTCAGGGTCCATTTAAAAGTCATCAGTGTAGGACTCATCCATACCTATTTAGGAAGGTGGGTCCATATGGTGAGGCCTCCTTCAGCTTACCTGGACAGGGGTGGGGTGGAGTGGAATGGAGTGGCAGCAAAATGGAGTTGTGCAAGTAAGCCAGTGGACTCGATCCAGCACCCTGGTTGGTGAGCCCACTTAGCTTTGTCACTGCCGCCACCCCGCCCCTTCCAGAAATGCTACAGCAATGCAAGGGGCAGGAGGACAGCTCTGTGGCTCCACCCCACCATATGGGCTGCTATTGGTCACCCCTGAAAAAGCCATTTACTAGACTATTTAATGGTGGCCCTGTGAGACAAAATGGTAGGCCCAAGGAGGTTCGTTGGGATGTAGACAGCCCATCAAATTCCTCAGGTCCCAAACCATTTAGGACTTTAAAGGCTTTGAAGGTAACTACCAGTTTACAGAGAGGAGACCCATGACTCATTCCCTGCCCAATCATAGGTGGAGCTAGAGCCAGTGATAGGCAGAACCAGTCAATTATAATTCTAACCTCCTTCCTACAAGACAATTTGAGGACTAAGGTGGAGGAAGGTGACAGGCAGTGCCTCTCTTTGGAATGGTTATATGTAAGAAAGTGGGCAAATGGGGGCTGTCTCAGGGCAAAGTGATGTTCATGCCCTATTTGCCCTCCACTGCCTGTGGATTCTCTAGTACTGAGATGTGTCCAAAGTAAGAGGAAGAACAAGCAATTGGTAGGTCCTCTGCATGGGGAACACAGAGAAATGCTATTGGGTGACAGAGAAAAGGTGGAACTACTTTGCCTCTGTCTTCACCCAAAAGGAAAGTGATGCCTAATCTGGTGATAACAGAATAAATGATGTAAGGAGGCAGCTGCAGCCTAAGACAGGAAAGGAGGTAGTAAGGGAACACCTAGCTACTTTAAATGAATTCAAATCTCCAGCGCCTGATAAGTTGCATCCAAGGGTACTAAAGGAGCTTGCAGATGTAATTTCAGACCCTTTGTCTATTATCTTTGAGAATTCTTGGAGAACAGGTGAGGTCCCTACAGACTGCAGGTGAGCAAATGTTGTCCCCATCTTCAAAAGCTGGGGGGGGAGACCCAGGTAACTACCAACCTCTATTGGTTGACCTCGATACCAAGGAAGGTCCTAGCACAGATAATTCAACAGTCGGTCTGTGAGCATTTAGAAAAGGATGCTGTGATTACTAAGACCCAGCATGGGTTTTTCAAAATAAGTCATGCCAAACCAATCTGATTTCTTTCTCTTTTTTTGATGGTATTACAGACTTGGTGGATCAGGGGAATGTTGTGGACATAGTAGATCTTGATTTCAATAAGGCTTTTGACAAAGTCCCTCATGATATTCTTGTGAGGAAGCTCGTAAAATGTGGGTTGAACAAGGTAACTGTTAGGTGGATTTGTAGCTGGTTGACTGACTGAACCCAAAGATTACTCATTAATGGTTCCTCATAATCCTGAAAAAAGTGACAAGTGGGGTGCCTCAGGGTTTTGTCCTGGGCATAGCTGTCAATGTTTCCCTTTTTTAAAGGGAAATTCCTTTATCCTGAATAGGATTCCTTGCAAGGAAAGGGAAAAGTTGACAGCTATGGTCCTGGGTCCATTATTGTTTAGGGTCTGTATAAATGACTTGGATGAAGGAATTGAGGGGTTGCTCATCAAATTAGCACATTACACCAAATTGGGAGGGGTAGCTAATGCTGCAGAAGACAGAATCAGAATTTAAAATGACCTTAACAGATTGGAGAACTGGGCGCAAGCTAACAAAATGAACTTCAATAGGGACAAATGTAAGGTTCTGCATTTAGGCAGGAAGAACCAGATGCATAAATCTAGGATGGGGGACACCTGACTTGCTAGCAGTACATGTGAAAAGGATCTAGTGGTCTTGGTGGACCACTTGGTGGTCAACAGTGTGATGCAGCAGCGAAAAAAGCTAATGCTATTCTAGACTGCATCAGAAGTATAGTGTCCAGATCAAGGGAAGTAATAGTACCACTCTATTCTGCCTTGGTCAGTTCACACTTGGAATACTGTGTCCAAGCACCACAGTTTAAGAAGGATGTTGACAAGCTGGAACATGTGCAATCAAGATGATCAAGAGTCTAGAAACTAAGCCTTAAGAGGAGCGCTTGAAGGAGCTAGGTGTGTTTAGCCTGGAAAAGAGGAGACTGAGAGGAGATATGATAGCCATCTTCAAATATCTTAAGGGCTATCACATGGGGGAGGAAGCATACTTCTATTCTCCTAGTCTGGTGGGTAGGACTCGAACCCATGGCTTCAAGTTGCAAGAAAGCAGATTCCAACTAAACATCAGGAAGGCCTTTCTGGCAGTAAGAGCTGTTCAGAAGTGGAACAGGCTCCCACAAGAAGTGGTGGACTCTCCTTTCTTGGAGGTTTTTAAGCAGAAGTTGGGTGGCCATCTGTCATGGATGCTTTAGCTGAGATTCCTGAATTGCAGGGGGCTGGATGACCCTTGGGGTCCCTTCCAACTCTGATATTCTATGATTCTATGAAATGAAAGGCCTACTTTCAAAGCTCCTTATGGATTTTCACCCTGAGAGTCTCTTTGGGAATGCAATCAAAGGCACCACTGAGCAGCAGCAGCAGCACATATTTCCACAGGCAACTTATTTTGCTGTTACAGTTATTGTTCAGCTAGCCATGGGCCCAGCTCAAACCCTGTTAGCTCAGGATGTGGCTGAAAGTAGCCTCCTCCAGAGGCGTTGTTTATAAATTACTTTGGTCCACTTGACAAGGTCAAATCCATTCTCTTAATGATGAATCTCATCTGCTCTGGCGCAGAAAGAAATGTTTTCTTTCACTTCGACGTGTTGTAAGAGCTCATTCATCTCTGTATGTCCTATAAGAGAATCCCGCTACATCAGAGGGAAAAGGAGCAAGCAGAGTGCAACCGATGGCCAGGAAGATATATGGGATTCACTTTCCTGGGACAGACAGTCGAGTGGTAACAAGTGATAGAAAACAGCTCTATATTTCAGCGGGATGTGTGTTCACTCCCTGGGGATTTAAACCCCGCTGTGCACCATCTGCATTGAACGGATCCGAACTACTTTGTAGCTGTAGATTTTTATTTCACTTTTATTTTTTTGTTTCCGTGATCTCTATTTATTTGAGCGGAGGCCCAATTGCCACCCTTGAAAAGTTCTGCCTGTAGAAACTGTTGCCAAAAGGAATTGAAAAGGGGGAAAGCTAACGCAGAAGCCGAGCCAGTGTTGTTTTAAACATTTAGCAGTATAAATAGGAAGTGTCGATAAACGTGGGGATTTTAAGTAGCTCTCTGTCTATCTCTGCTCCATCGTTTGCCTAAAGTCCAGGGGAGAATTAAGTCAATTAATGGATTTAATGGTTCAGGTCAGCTTCTAGTCCAAGAACAGAGGGAATATGCTGGAAACGGTAAAGGAAACGGGAGTCAATATTATTTCCTAGAGCTAGCCCTCCTTAAAAGCTTAGGCAAATCCCTTGTCCAAGCCACACTGTAAATCCATGTTGGTGGATCTTACCAGCTACAACTGGGAACAAGACTGGGAACTGCTGCAAGTAATTAGCTTGGAGGAGGGGGACAGCTAATTAAATAAGCCATTGAATTTTATTGTCGAAACTGTATGAGGAGAAAGAAGGGGTATAAATAGTCTTAAATATATAAATAAATAGTGAGTTTCAGAAACAATGGAGAGAACTATTTTAGCACAACACCTCTCGTATGTGTGTATAGTCTCATTTAGTAAAAGCAAAACACATTATTTATGTAATGCAACACAACATTCTGAAACACTTGATAGTTAAAAAAGGGCTATCGTAGAATCATAGAATTGTAGAGCTGCAAGGTACTGCAAGGGTCATCTAGTTCAATCTCCTGCAATGCAGGAATCACAGCTAAAGAATCCCTGATTCCAACACACCTTTACATTTCCTTCCTAACTGGGACATGACAACAGGGTCTCCTTCTTTTTTCTGGATCTCCCCCCTCCCCCACTCTTTTGCCTCCTCTGCTTTTTTTGCACAGTCTGAGCTTTGCTTGCTGCAGTCAGTGGAGCAGGAGGAGAAGACACTGTGTCCTCACCCTCAGGGTTTTCTGCAGGAATTGAAATTAAGGGGCCTTTGAACTGAGGGGATCATCCCCTTTGCCAAGGATAAAAGGAACGAGAAATGCTTCACTTCATAACGTTAGAAGGGTTAACTTACATGTAATATTAGCATTTTATTTTAAGTAAACCAAGTTTTTTGTTTCTAATGTTTGGATTCTTTGCTATTTTTAATAACTATTTTAGATTGTGTGTTTTCGACGTAGAAAAAAAACACACAATCTCAATGTGCAGTGAATGTAGTCTGCAGTGTTGTGTGTACACAGCCTAGGTTACAGTCTGATAATTCTTGTTAATTCCCATTCCTTTCAGTTGAAGGAAGGACCTTTAACAGCAAAGAAAACATGTTCCTGAGCCTGTATAATCAATAGTTTATATTCCAGTAAGTGTTTTTGTTTTTGTCTGTTTGTGTGTTTCTTTGGTTTGGTCTTTGTAGATTTATTGCATTGGCCCAGATTGTTAAATCTCTTGCAACAGGCTTCCCTGCAACTCTCATCTCCATAATGTTTATACCTCATAAAGTGCTGGAATTGTTATTTGTAAGTATATTACTTACCCAGCTACCCAAACCAGCACCTCAAGCATATGCATTTCATTGGTTTATTTAAATTCTTATTAAAACTAGTGGGGAAATATCTCATTTATTCATTGATGCCCTGTTTAGATTGTGAATTGCTCCATAAATGCCTTGAGTTTCTGAGTTGAAGATAACAGCCATTTCCCATTATATCCATAATTTAACAGGCAGTAATTGTAGCTGCAGAACCTCTGAGCAGACAGATACTAAAACATTAGTGTAATTGGTTACAGGACAAAACAATTTTTTCAATGAATTTTACAATGGCAACAACAAAAATAACATGGCTCATAGAATTAGCCTATGTGTGCTGCTGCACTAGCTGACTGCCAATCCTCCAACTGAGGAATCCTTGGTAGCGCAGCAAAAATCTGAGCATGTGTCTCACAATTTTTACTATTTGTGTACCTTCTGATATGCCTCCTTTAGCACTGTGCAAAAATCTGTCCTCCAATTTCTTTGAGGTTTTCTGAAACTGAGAGAGAGATTTCTCATTTCCCTGTCTCATTCTGATAGTACCTCAGCTTGTTTGGTTTTAATAATTTTAGCAGGTGCAGGGTGTAGTGCAGGTGTAAGCAACTGATGGCCCATGGGCCAAAAGCAGCCCACGGAGGTCGTTTGACAGGCCCCCGAGCCGCCCCCAAACTGAGCTGCCCGCCCACGCACTGCGCTAAACCAGCGCAGCACAGCATGGGGACTTGTTTCCACGGTGCTGAAAATTGCATCTGTGCATGCACAGAGGCCGAAAATCACAGGGGTGTGTGCAATCTGACCCACAGAGGGATCTCCGTGGGACCGATCCGGCCCAGGCAAGATATACCTTGTGGACCCCAGTTTAGGGCTTACTTTCTCACTGTGATGTGGTTGAGGGTAGTGGATGTGCCTTTCTTTCCTGGAAACATTTACCCAGCCCTCTGCAGCCTCCCCAGCTGCCTGTGCTTTCTGATCTGGAAAAGGAACCCTGGGAGTTGCTTTCACTTATTGCTTTCTACTAGCCTTTGACTGAATCCTGGGCAGCTGGGAAGGCTGAAGACCACTATAAAGATGAAAGAAAGGACACACATACTGGCTTCTTTGCTAGATCGAAAAGAAGTTAAGTGCAGCAAAAGCCCTGCACCCCATTCATGAAAAGATCTACACTGGCTCCCAGTACATTTCCAAGCATAATTCAAAGTGTTGGTGTTGACTTTTAAAGCCCTACACAACTTCGGCCCTGAAGCTTCTCCACCAGACATTAAGATTCAGCTCCAAAGGTCTTCTGGCAGTTTCTTTACTATGAGAAGTGAACTTACAGGAAACCAGGCAGAGGACGTTCTCAGTAGTTGTGCCCACCCTGTGGAATGTCCAGCAGATATCAAACAGATAAATAATTATGTGGCTTTCCATAGACATCTGAAGGCAGCCCTGTATTGAAAAGCTTTTAATATTTGAAGTTTTGTTGTGTTCTTTTATATTCTGTTGGAACACACCCAGAGTGGCTGGAGCAACCCAGTCAAATGGATGGGGTACAATATTCATTCATTCATTACCCGTGCTCATTGATCTGTCATCTATGGACTGGGGCAACTGAGTATTGCCTATTTACCTGTGGAAAACTATACTTCCCCAAACAAAAATGTATTTTACATTTAGCTTTAAACATTTACACGGATTTCATTTTAGAAGAGAGGGCCCAGTCATAAAATAATTCTTGATGAAACTTTCCAGCAATGTTTCACAGCCATTTTCAGTAAGATAAGAGAGCACTTGCCTCACTCCCATAAATTTCCTTCTCATTTCAAGATTATCTGATAGCAAAGAAAATAGTGAAAGTGTTACGGAGAGAATGTACATGTACTTACTCCCTTCATTGTAGAGTATACTGTTTAACCTGTCTAGATAAGGAAAGGCTATAGTGGTTCTGGGATATGGGTAACAATTCTGTGCTGAAGAATAATCTACATGTGGATGCATCTGTTGTAAACTAAAAGTAACATCAAATGAAAACCTGAATGTATGCCTGGGTAAAAAGAGAGATGTTTTAGACCTGTGTTGAATGAGAGATTGAAGGCTTATACCAGGGATCTCCAAACTCGGCCCTCCAGGTGTTTTGGGGCTACAATTCCCATCATCCCTGACCACTGGTCCAGTTAGCTAGAGATGATGGGACTTGTAGTCCCAAAACATCTGGAGGGCTGAGTTTGGGGATGCCTGGCTTATACCGTATTGAATAAGTAACAGAACCTAGGTCAATTGAGAGATTCCAGTAGTAAGAACAACCCTGGGCTTACAGTGCAGTCCAATACAGCAGTAAACCCCACAGAGTTCATGGGACTTGTTCCCAGGGAGGGATAAATAAATCATTGGTTTTTCAGGACAGGACTGGAAGCAACCAGTTGAAGTCACTGAAATGGAGATTAAACATGAGCCATGAGTAAAGCTTTGGTTAGGAATGAACTAAGGCAAGTTCAATCGATATTGCAGCAATCTTTTGCCCTGGTATTGTCTTCCATGGAGGTTTTCAAGAAAAAAATTAAACTGTGAGCAAAAGGGGCTCCCGGAGGGAAAGGTGTGGAGTGTATGTATTTAGTCAAAATAACATCATTGCCCAGTGCACTGTAAACCTTAATATTTTCAGAGGATAGAGAAGGGAAGTTATATCTCTTTCTGTACCTGATGGAAACAGATGTGCATTGTATGAGTGGGCTGCACTATATTCACAGTCATCTTCTAGCATATGGTAGACAAATGGTTAGGGCACTCTGCTTGGGGGAAGGCGGAGGTTTACTGGAGCTGAGACACTTTTCACATTTGCAATCTGTGTCCTGATAGGGAAGAAACTCCAAATACAACTACAGGGTGATGGCTTCACCTGGCAAATCGGGCAGAAGGCATACACCTGATTTCTCTGGAAATGTTCAGCCTTGAGAGAGGGATGGCAGCAGTTTTCATTAAATTGCTGGAAGCAGACAGTGGTGTTTACATGCCATGCAAATTATGTCCATACGCCACAAACCTACATACAGTTGCATTCCAAGTGGCTTCCATACCACTTTGTGCAAGTCAGAGTTGACCTCCTTTAAGACTGAAATAAGCTTCAGCATTAAGGACACCTGCTCACTAAGATGCTATTCATTTCTTTGCATTGCCATAAGGATGAGTGAATCTATCTGTGTTGCTTTATCAATTTTCCAATCTTATATTCAGTTCACCTCTTTCCCGCAGGACTCGGAGATTATTTTTTCCAACAACAAAAAATCCTCATTAAAAAATGTCAGCATTTTAGAGTATATGCACATCCGAAATATGCACATTTTTTATGCAGCTTTGCCTAATCTGCACATTTTTGCAAGCAATTTCCCTGAATACAATGCATGCTGTTTTCACTGATAGATAACCTTTTCCACACACATGTATCAATATATGCATTTTTGTACTCACAGTTTTGGTTGGAGAACTGTATTGCATAATTTGAGAGGTTCAAAATTTGGGAGGTGAGTTGCATTTAGTTTGTGCAATGTTTCACAACATATTGAAATAAAATCAAACTAAATTTGAATTCCCCACCATTCTGTTGGCTATGTCCCCCACATCCTCCACCCTCTACTGTTGATGCAGTTTGTGTTTGGGTACCAGTTTCTGGAAACCCCAGGAAGGATGAGTGCTGTTGTGCTCAGGTTCTCCTTGTGAGCTTCCTCTAGGCATCTGATTCACCACTGTGAGGACAAGATGTGGACTACATGGGCTACTGGCCTGATCCAGCAGGATCTTCTCATGTTCTTGCATGATCCCTAGCTGTGGCTTAGTTTGCCAGTCACTAGTGACCTGAAAAAAAAACGAAGATCATGGCCACTGGTCCCATCACCTCCTGGCAAATAGAAGGGGAAGAAATGGAGGCAGTGAGAGATTTTACTTTCTTGGGCTCCATGATCACTGCAGATGTGACAGCAGCCACGAAATTAAAAGACGCCTCCTTCTTGGGAGAAGGGCAATGACAGGCCTAGACAGCATCTTGAGAAGTAGAGACGTCACCTTGCCAACAAAGGTCTGTATAGTTAAAGCCATGGTTTTCCCAGTAGTGATGTATGGAAGTGAGAGCTGGACCATCAAGAAGGCTGATCGCCGAAGAATTGATGCTTTTGAATTATGGTGCTGGAGAAGACTCTTGAGAGTCCCATGGACTGCAAGAAGATCAAACGCATCCATTCTTAAGGAAATCAGCCCTGAGTGCTCACTGGAAGGACAGATCGTGAAGCTGAGGCTCCAGTACTTTGGCCACCTCATGAGAAGAGAAGACTCCCTGGAGAAGACACTGATGCTGGGAAAGATGGAGGGCACAAGGAGAAGGGGGCAACAGAGGATGAGATGGTTGGATAGTGTTTTCGAGGTTACCAGCATGAGTCTGACCAAACTGCGGGAAATAGTGGAGGACAGAGGTGCCTGGCGTGCTCTGGTCCATGGGGTCACGAAGAGTCGGACACGGCTAAACGACTAAACAACAACAAAAGTGACCTGAACCAAAGCTGTGGTTCTAGTTTCATAGTGTTTTTAGGCCATTGAAACTAATAGAGATAAGCAACAGAGGCAGCGCTTCACATGATGAATGGGGAACCAGATAACCCAAGTCAGTTTGGAGCCATTAGCCCAGGGTAGCTCAGTTATCCTTCATCATGCAGAGCACTGCTTCTAAAGACTCTCATTCATTGCAAGTCCAAAGCTGGGCGCAAAGGCATGACAAGTTTAATACGGCGTCTGTATCTCGTCACACCTCTCCCTCAAGAAGGTCGTGAATACCTGTTTGTCTAAGTGCATCGAGGGATGCCTGCAGTGTGTAATGGGAATAATTTCCACTGTAAATGCAGGGAGGAAAAGTTTAATTTAAGCACAGTCTTTCCAATTATGTGTAAATGGCAGGAAATCTGCTTCCATGCCCTCTTCGCTCCAGCTGAAATGACTTTATAGTGTGTGTTCTCAACATAAAGGTTTATTGGGCTGCAAACTGTCCACTGCTGCCGTCCGCTGGCGGGGATTGTGCTGTTCAATTCCAGCATAAAATGCCTCGGTGCTGATGATGAACAACGCCAAAAACAGCACGGCGCGGAATTTCATGGGATGACCAGAGGAATTTCTGCTATTGCAATATATGCGAAAATGGAAGCGGAAGCCACATCAAAAGGACTTGAGATTGCCAAGTGAAGCCTGAGCTACTTCCCTACTGATGAATCCCTAATAAAAATTATCTGGAAATTGACTTGGCGTGTACCACATGCTACACCTTGAACATGAGTATGGGGAAACTTTTTTCCAAAAGATTAAAAACACATTTTTCAATAAGAGAGTCTTAAATTTATAACTCTAGTCTTTTCCTTTCCTCTTCCATGTCTTATAAGGAAGTCTGGAAAACTGCTGTATTGACACATACAAATACCAGTACTTTCTATTATGCTTGCATGTAGGTACAATAGCCATCTTTAATGTACAAATTGATGGCTTTACCGCCATTCTCTCTTAATCATGGTTTCAAAACAACATCTTCCACATGACTCAGCCCACAAATTTTACAGTAAAAAAAACCAAAAAAACTAAAGCATTTTACAAGCTACTATTCTTCAGGCTGCTTTTCCTTTCTCTCTACCCCCCTCCCATGTGCAAACATTCCCAGTTTTCCAAAGTAACTGTGGACACGTTTTTGGCAGAAGTGAGGTGCAATTAGTAAATGGTTTGCAAAGGCATATCAGTGTTGAGTTTACGGTTGCAAGCAGCGACAAAGACTCTCACCTTATAAGCAAATGATGCTTTATAAAAATCCATTGCCAATAGTTTTGCCGTTGTTTTTTAAGCCATTCTCACTTACCGGGTTGTCTTAAAAAATGGAAAGAGCTCCAAGCCTGAAGTTAGGGAGGCTGATGAAGGATTGCTAAATCCATAGTTCCCTGGGTGGATGGTAGACATTTATGGATTGCCAGACTTATAAAGCTAGAGTGACCATTTGAAATTCAGCAGGTACTAGTGCGCAGGTGGGGGCCACACACCAGAACAACTTGGAAACAATACAAGTTCTTACTGAAAACACACAGAACTCATGTCTCTTGCTTTTTAGCCAATTTGAGGAGTCGGGGGGGGGGGAAATACCCCCCCCCCGGCTCTGTCACATCCCTAAAGCTGTTGCTACTCACCCCAAGCTCTAAAGTATACAGTGGTACCTCAGGTTAAGTACTTAATTCGTTCCGGAGGTCTGTACTTAACCTGAAACTGTTCTTAACCTGAAGCACCACTTTAGCTAATGCCGCCGTGTGATTTCTGTTCTCATCCTGAAGCAAAGTTCTTAACCTGAGGTAATATTTCTGGGTTAGCGGAGTCTGTAACCTGAAGCCTATGTAACCTGAAGCGTATGTAATCCAAGGTACCACTGTACTCTCTAAAAGAGCACATGGCAAAAGGAGAAGAATGGTGTTTTCCCCCCACCTCCATTGCCCTGATAAACTGGGCAACCAGGGCTGGTCCAATACATTTTAGCACCTGAGCCAGACTCCGAAATGGTGCCTCCCTCCCAACCATGAAAGAAAGGGTGAGGGAAAAGCTACATCAGGAACATGGGAAAGAAAGATTGACATCAAGATCAGCTACCCCTGTGGATCCAGACACTTTGCCTCATGGGTGGGCCAGCCCTGTGGGTAACAGTGGACTGTGGGAGATGTAGTTCTCCCAAGGTTTCATGGACTGGCTAGACACAGAGGAGTGGTGGGAGGCACTAGCTGGGGAACCCCCAAAGGAAACCCCAGAGGAGGAAGGCACGGAGCCAGTGGATTGGTTGTGGGACTGCAATGAGCGGTCAGAGGGAGCAGACTGGGAGGAAGATGTGTTGGGAGCTGAAGAGGTAACTGGGTTTAGTGAGCAGGGAGAAGCTGTGGCAGAGAGAAGTCAGAGGCAGGAATGGAGATTGGAGAGGAGGGGTGCCAAGTGAAAGAGATCCAGCAGGCTGCTGAGGAAGCCAGGGAGTCTTCCCCTCCTGTATGGCCAGCTCCTCACCCTCCTGGTTTCCCAGAACATGAAGAGGAATGAAGAGGGTGGAACAAAGAGAGACAAGATGAAGGAGTCTTAGGTTGCTGGGGAGGAGGAGACTTAGGAAACTGTGGGAAAACAAGGAACTGCCTCAAATGGGGCAAGATCTACTGGTAAGAGTGGCCATGCTCACTCAGCCTGACCTGGTTTTTGTTTCTTTGAATGAAGAGTTAACTTCCCTGACATCTCATGAGTTATTACTCACCTGACCCCGACCCCCATCCTGACCCAAGGGCTGCTATGATTTTTAACAAATCTGAACAGGAAAATGATTCTGAGATTTCAAAGCTCAGCTGAGGTGAGCTTTTACCACGAGCAGGGGGCAAACCATGTACACCACCTTGAAGTTATTGGAGAAAGGGCAGGATATAAATGCGATAAAATAAAATAACAAATCTGTGGTCCTTGTTTGTGGTGGTGCTGTCCCCTGATAGATTGTGAATGCTTGGTGTTATTGTTTTCATTCAGGGCACTTCCAAGAGGGGGCCTAGTTTGCAAATGGATCCTTGAGATACCACAAACAGGTGACTGACAACAAAGGATGTTTATTTATTTATTTTTAATTTAATGTCAGAATGCCCTTCACACTGAGGGCCCCTCCAGACATCCTTTTTACTATATAGTCGTACCTCAGAAGTCGAACAGAATCCTTTCTGGAAGCCCGTTCAATTGCCAAAACGTTCGACTTCCAAAGCACGGCTTCTGATTGGCTGCAGGAAGCTCTTGCAGCCAATCAGAAGCTGCGGAAGCCCCATCGGAAATTTGGTTTCCAAAAGAACATTTGAAAACTGGAACAATCACTTCCAATTTTCACGGGAGCTGGAACGTTCGACCCCCTAGGAGTTTGGGAGCCGAGGTACAACTGTACATTTATGATGATGGGTTCATGGTAGTTTTGGAGCAGTTACACCTGGTCCTGACTTCAATTCTGTTGATGCCTGAAAAAGTTTTGAGGTGGACATAACCTTTCATTTCCAATAAGTGCATGTCTCATAACTTCCTGCTGAAATCCTGTAGCTTTTCATACCACAAATGTTCCAAGTTTGGAGAGGAGGGTGCCCTGCTTTTGTTGTACAAGAGTGCCCTTCCAAATTGCAACAATGTGATGGCACTGAGGAAGCATCGCAAAACAACTAATAAAGTGCAAGGATGGATGGATGGCCCAGTATAACTCCACTACCAATTATGCCCCTGACATGTTGCAAAATATACCATATGAAACAAGAGAAAACATATCAGTCTAGAGGGGGCCTAAACAGTAAGAGAAGCACCCATTGGATCCAGGTGGTAGTTTTATTGCACGTGAACTTCTCTCACTTCCTGTCTCAATTTTGGGGTTGTGAGGAAAATGCCAGCAGGAGCAGGCCTGGCTGAATCTTGTCCGACTCAGTCTCAGTCTCAAGCCTTCCTTTATTTCAATTAAGTTTGAGTTTGCCTTTATGAACTTGGGAGCGTGAGTGCTTCTTTCAAAGAGGCTAACATTTCGTTCATCCAAAGGAGCTTGGAATGTGGCAGGGGAAAGGGAGGAGCAGTAAATCAAAGCAGATAGCAATTTGCCAGATGTAAAGTATTTTTCTTCATTCCTCCTCCCCACCTCCCTTCATCACCAACACACACATACTCTCTTTTTCTTTTTCTTTTTTTACTATCAGAAATTTCAGAATGTTTGCTGACATTTTAATTCTTCCTTCATCTTTCAGAGGCACTGACATGTCATCCAGAAACAGAAGTTTCTCTCTCTCTCTCTTGCTCTCCATCTCTCTCTCTCCTGCTGAAAAAAATCAGTGGGAGTTTTCCTTTGAGTCCTTGCAGCGATCACTGAAACTCAAAACACACACACCAATGTGTACTGCTGTCAGTTTAAAATTGTAACTTGGTTTTAACTGCAGCAGATAGGCTTCAAACTTCCACAAACATTTTTCAGCTCAGGTTGAAATTGGCTGAATCCTCCACCTTTGCCTTGGGGCACAGATTAAGGTTGCGCAATCCTTTTACCTACTTTTCTGAGACATAAACACGATTGAATTTAGCAGGACATCATTCTGGATACAAACGTATGGGTTTCACTCGAAGAAAGATGCCCAATAATTAAGGACAACTTCATAGAGGTATCTTTAATACTGGTGAAGGTACAAAACAAATAAGAAAGGTATCATTCCTTAATAAATTATGGGTTGAATTCTGAGATCCCATGGGATTCACAGAACACTCCTGCTCATGGATGAAAGGAAAGGTGATTTTTCTGGAGTCTATCTATCCCTGGCACCCCCTATATACCCCCAAAGTGGTCAGACTCCCTACACAGCTTGCTAAAATGTTTCCCTTGCAGCACTGTCATAACAAATGCATTTTCCACCAAAGACTTCCTGCTATACTGTGAATAAGGAATTCTGCATTGACACAGCATTGACACCAAGCAACGTATAGCAGATCTGCTTCTTTAATAGGTTTTATTCTTTTTTGCAGGTTTTACAATCATATTTCATCAACCAGTACAGTACAACATATTTGGCTATTTTTTAAGAGGGCTTCTGGAGACTGGCACATGGTGGTTCTATTTTGAGTCCTCCTACATGTTTATGCTTTAAAATGTGATTGTTAAATAGCATATCAGGCATCTGGCTTAAGCGGGCTCCTTTCTATCTCCTGATCGGTAGCAATTCTTCACACAGCAGCTTATGATTGGGTCCTTTAAATATGGGAAATAAGAAATGATGGTGGGTGGGTGTTTTTCTTCTTCTTCCTTTTGCCTGAACTCTGAAAAAAAGGACATTCTTACATTACATGGCCCAGGAGATGTTAGCGGTATGTTCTTTGGCTTTCATTCGTAGAACTGCAATACTGGAAGACCTCCGTTCAAATTCCGGCTTGGTTTCAAATGCATGTCCATTGGTGGTTCCAGAAAGTAAAGAGTCAGTGAAGAAATTGTTGAGGGGGACATGGCTGAATTGGCTCTGGTGGTTTGAAAAACCCGAGTACCCAGAATCTGTCCGAGGCGAATGAGAGTAAGGGGTCATACAAGAGGAGGTCTCCCGTGGAAGCATGCAGGAAGTCACCACCGAACCGCTCGCTGCATTTCCTGCCCACAAATTATTCTGAATCTGGAACATATGAAACAAAGAAGATTAAATGTGCACAATTTCCACCACCCCCTCCTTAACATAGATTTCTGCTTTGTTTGGTCCATTTTCGGGCAATCGGGTGACACATCTGTCGTTCACGGAACTGTAGAACATTTATTTCTGTGGGAATGACAAATCTGGTGCCAACAGGGGTCCAAAGGTTTGCTTGTTTAGGAGCACCTTGCACGGCCTGTACAAAAATGTTCAAAATCAAAACGGGGTAGGTTTCCAGGGAAAGGGTTTTTGTGGTTGCAATCACAAGACTGTGTGACAACCAACTTTTCACCTGGCTCCAGTGAGAGCAATGTGTCCATGGAAGCTGATTTATGAGCATCAGATTGTCTTCTAAGAATAAGCCCTGTGTGCTCAAAAGTCAGCTGAATTAGAGGACCCCTGCATCCAACATCCCAAACTGTTCTTGCAGTTCCCTTTCAGTTCCAAATGTACAGGGAGTTGAAGTTCACTGTGCATCTTTCAGTGTGAAAGATAATTCTGCCCTTTGCACCTAAAAGAGCCATCAAGGGCCATGTAGCTGAGCATCTTATTTTGCAAATAGTCTCCAACAGATCCTCTGGACTTTTGCATCGGGGCATCAGTCCCAGCACCTGATATTCAGAGGTTCGTGAAGGTACTATAGACAGCAACCAGTAAGAAGTATGCTCCATGAATTTCCTTAATTTTTTAATGCTGCCTAACCTAGTGGCCATCAACACATCTTGTGGTGGTGAGTTCCACAAGCTACTTATGCACAGTGCGAAGAAGTACCTCCTTCTGTCTGTCCTGAACCTGCTGCCAGTCAACTTCTTTGGGTGACTCCGAGTTCTAGAATTATGAGAGAGAAAAAGTTCCGTCTGTGCTCTCCTCCCCATTTGTCATTTTATAAACCTCTATCACGTCAAATTGGGGGACACAGATGTCAGTCCTGCACCTTCTGCCAGTCATCTCTATTGACTAAATTGTGCATGGCACAGTAAGCATGCAGAGATGTCACAAGAATTACTTGTGTATCCTCTCTGCTGCTGCTGCTTTTTGACATGCAGAACAAAAACAAAACAATGTTGCTCTCAAACATGATATTGATGCTCCTGAGTTAGAGGGCTTTCCTCATCCAATTGAACTAGTGCTGTGATTCTGTTTAGACTTAATGCTCTGCTTCCTGGAAGGCGAGTCACTCCTATGGGCACAACTCCTGGGGAACCCCTCCATACCAAAATTCAAGTTTCACATTTCCATCCTGCCTTGCACCTGGCCACGTGCCACTCCTGTTAAAGGTAAAGGTAAAGGGACCCCTGACCATTAGGTCCAGTCGTGGCCGACTCTGGGGTTGCGGCTCTCATCTCGCTTTATTGGCCGAGGGAGCCAGTATACAGCTTCCGGGTCATGTGGCCAGCATGACTAAGCCGCTTCTGGCAAACCAGAGCAGCGCACGGAAACACCGTTTACCTTCCCGCCGGAGCGGTACCTATTTATCTACTTGCACTTTGATGTGCTTTCGAACTGCTAGGTTGGCAGAAGCAGGGACTGAGCAATGGGAGCTCACTCCATCATGGGGATTCGAACCGCCGACCTTCTGATCGGCAAGCCCTAGGCTCTGTGGTTTAACCCACAGCACTACCCACATCCCTTACCACTCCTGTTACTATTGCTTAATGATGTTTCTATCTGACCATTCCTCAAATGAACAAAAGATGCATGCATTCCCACTACCCACCCTGCTTTATCTCACAACAACCTTATAAAGTAGGCTAGACTGAGATGTAGTAACTGTGACCCAAGATGACCCCCATGGACTTCAGGGCTGGGTGAGGGTTTGAACTTGTTGTTTTCTAAATAAAATTAGGCTGATGAGAATGTGCGTGCATGCATATGCACCAACATTCACACATACCCCCCAAACTGAAAACACCATGAGCTGTAATTTTGTGGGAATTATTTGCCAGGCAGGCTGTGAAACCAATGTGGAGGATTTCTGCTTCATCGCATAAAGAAAGCAAGTGTAAAGTGAAATATATTCTGAGAGTCCATGGGAATTTTACTTCATCAATCTGATTTGCTTTTAATAGAAAGTAAAAGGAAACATTTAAGAGCCCTTCCTCATTATTTTTTTTAAAAAGGATATATGAAAGAGAAATAGTATGTGCTTTACGGCTGTGTCAAATCTTCTCCAAGTTAAATTTTTGCTTTATGAGGAGCTAAATGCCTTCTACCATTTTTTTCCTGATGGATGTTTGCAACTGTTCTTACCCCTTATTTTCCTAGTGAGTGTGCCTATGAAAGGGGCCTCATTCCTTAGCTCAAAAAGTTAGGTATGTGTGCAGCTGCAACCTTATATTCTGATCTCTGCATGGAGGTGCAAGCTGTAAAAGTCCAAGCAGAGCTGTGAAAGGACAGCTTATCTCTCTGATCTGGCCTCAGACCCAGGCCTGGACCAAAGAGTGAATGGGGACGGGGTGGGGGTGGGGGTGGGAGGAGTGCCAAGTCATTTTGTCTAAAAGCAAAACAACGCAGATTCATTACAGTTGTGGCAGGACAAATATGCCCTCAGGCCTTTGTTTTTGCAGATTGTCTGGGGTGGGGGGGGGGGACAAAATTCCAAGCCAGGGTCACCTTACAGCGGTTCTCAACCTGTGGGTCCCCAGATGTTGTTGGACTACAACTCCCATCATCCCTGGCCTTGCTTGCTAGGGGTGATGGGAGTTGTAGTTCAACAACATCTGGGGACCCACAGGTTGAGAAAGGCTGCCCTCCTAGTCTCCCACACAAAGGAGGAGTGCCCCCCTACAACATATTTAGCTAAAGGTGAGATGGCCTCTGCAAACATACCACTGCCCATTCATAGGGGCCTTGGGGGCTTTGGGGGCATTAGGACAGTGTGACCAGCTCCACCACACTGGGCGCTGAACTGAGGGGTCTCTGTAGGGCATTGCAACTATGACATAGTGAATTAAGCAGAACGGAAGGCAAAAGCCACAGATCACCACTGGAATTTGAAAAACCAAAATCTGAATCTTCTGGCATGATTGGGATTCCAAAGCACAGGTGCAGAGCCTACAAATCCTGTTTCAGAAAGCTTTTGATGTTGGATATTTGCAGTCTCATAGGAACAGCCCACAGGCCCATCTAGCATTATTCAACCTGGTATTTTTTCCCCATCCTGACCAGCAGTGGCTCTAAGGATTTCAGACTGGGTTGGGGGTGGGGACAACAACAACATTCCCAGCCTTGCCTGGAGATGTCAGTCAGTGTAGACAACACTGAACAAATTGGACCATTGGCCCAACGTGGTGTGAAAGCAGCTTTCCTAGGTTCATATGACGCAATTCCTTCAGCAATGTTGCATCCCAAGTTTTTGTCAAGTGGGATACTTGGAGTGCCAAGGAACAATAGGAGGATGTTGGAAGCATGTGAGGGGAGGAATAAAAGGAAAGAAAATGGATCAGTGGACCAAATTATTTTCATGCCAAAGTAAAAGGGGACTAAATCCTAAAAGGGCCAAAAGTTCCTGTAGCAACGCGTGCTTTAAGTTCAGCCAGGCAAATATTTTCCCGTGTTTCATCATCCTCCTATCCATTTAATTTGTCTTGAAATGCTAGAATTTAACCACAAAAGTCATGTCGAGCAAATAAAACTGAAAATTTATAAAGTTGGCAAGTAGGTTGTTTAGCTTTTCTTTACTTGAGGGAAGCACAATCATAAATTTGATAACAAAAGGGTATCCAGCAGAACTCTCGTTGCTTGGTTTGCGAGCGTGATGTAACTTTAAAAGTTGTGATCCTGTCTGTTTCACAGCACTACTTAAAAGCATAATTCTCTATTCCTCAAATTAGCAATTCTTTATTTTAAGTGGATAGGTAAAGATTTGCAGCAGGTTGACTGTTTAACAAGATATATGCTGTTAAGTTTCACTAAATAAATTCCTAAGTGTAAAATATATATTGGAATTTTAAAAATAAATACAGCCCTGTTTTACAATACGTAGAAAACATCAGTGCCTCTCCTGGAATGCAGGGCAGAAAGGAGACAGTACTTGAATTTAAAGAAAAATATTTTTCCTGTGATCTGTGTAGTATATAAAAGGCAATTCAAGGCGATTCTGAATAAGCCTATACATAGATCTCATCTCTGGTTTCTGTTAACATCACAAACATCTTGAGTTTTGCTCTTGTGGTTACTGTGAAATCACTAAAGAGCCCTTCAATATTTTTCCTTACTATAGTACATGTGTGTGAGTGGCAGTGGAGGTGGGGGTGGGGTGGAAGCACTGTAAAATTCAATCAGATTAGCAAACTCATTAATCAACTACAATTTTAGTTGATTAATAGAAAGAGGTAACTTTAATCTGTGAGGGCACATACTAATTTGTGAAGCTGTTTTGGCTCCTGTGTGTTACAATAACAGGAATGAAACAGAAAATATTAAAGATGTTTTTTTTCCTTTTGACAAGGTGGTCATTTTTCTTATTAGCTAGTAAATTATCACCTCCTTCAGTATCTCAGATGGCCACCTATGTTGTGGTGACTTGCACATTTATTTAGATGCATTTGATCAAAGCAATCTTATACATGCCAACCCAGAAGCAAGTCCCACTGAATTCAACTGGGCTTACTCCAGGTAAGTGGATATAAGGACTGCAGCCTTATTCAGTTAAATAAACTACAATTTCTTTAGTGCTAATTGATATATTTGCTAGTGGACAATATAAATAGGCAAACACTAGCAAACCTATACCAGTTAGGCTTCTGAATTTGGCCTGTCAGGTGCAGAGATCTGTTATCTCCAACCCTTGGAATGAATTAGTTCAGTTGAACAAAGTTGACTTCCAACAGCTTGAAGCAAAAAGCACAAGTACAGGAACAAAGCAAATGAACAGGAACAAAGCTTTTAACAGCTGTCTGACAGACAGAAATTAAACAGGATAAGTCTTTTCTAGTATGAAAATACAATTATGGGGAAAGCTTCATCTGTTGTCATTCTGTCGGTCAGACTTCTTTTTACCTGTATTTGGTTTAGATTTACTTTTGAACCCTGAACTTCAGCACATTGCTTTGTAACATTCAGAATGCAGGGGGGGAGGGTGATACTAATTTTTTATGAACTGTAAAAAGTTACAAATTTGGATGGACATGAACTATTTGTTTTGTAAAAGGATGGGCCTTTTAAAAACAAACTTTCCAAGCCCTGGTTATCTCTGATCTAAGCACTAAGGATCTCTTAGCTGCAGTCTAAGCACTAAGCACCACAGTACTAAGATCAGAGATCTTATTTTCAGAGTTTATTTTCTCTCTTTGCGCTGTGGTACCTAGCATTTTCCTATGCAGGTAACATTTTCCATATCTCTTACCTTACCACTGTAGGAACACAGGGGGAAAAACTTCTGCCTATTCCTCAAAAGCCAGCAGGCACAAAAAGCCTTTCTCTGCTCTTTAAAAAGCTTATCTCCAGTCCAATTTAGCTGCTACTCTTTTAACATCAAAGAAGCTTATCTCCATTCTTAGCGCTGCAGATTTAACAGTATTATTGAGCTATGGCCCTTTAAAAATGTCGCTGATACAATAACCACTTTTTGTTGTTACCACTGCAGACTCTCAACCGCAGCTATGTACACAAAACACATTTAAAGCACATTTCCTTCCCCAAAGAAACCTTGAAACTGTGGTTTCCAAAGGGTGTGCGAAACATAGCTCTGTGGTGGGTAGACTACAGTTCCCAGGATTTGGGGAGGAGGGGTTAATGTGCTTTAAATGTATGATGTATACACAGTCCTGATCTGCCCTTGAACGGTGCAGTGCTTTCAGTTTCTCCTCTTTTAAATAGTTTGCATTCTCTGCCTTTTTCTTGAAGTGCCTTAAACATGGATGGACAGCTCTTTCAAGCAGAGTATAACTATGATTTGTGCAAAATGCATTCCAAAGCAGATACTTAACCCCCAAAGGTATTCTGACTGCCAACTTCTCCTGCTTATGTCACTCTTACTGCAGCCTCCTGAAAATGTTGACGGTGATACGACTATGGCGATTCTGAAGATGCTGAACATCCCTTCTCTCTACAGAATTTAGCAATGCAGGATAACTGGAGTTGCAAGCAGGGCATCAATCAACCAGGGGAAACTGAAACAGGGACCCATAACCAATTGAGAGATGATCAGAAAATCTATATAAATGAAGGAATATCCACTCCAATTCTTAGCATGGTGGGTTGCTTCTTTGTTGTTGTTGTTCTGGGTTTTTCTTCCCAAAGCCTAATTGCTGAATATAAATTAGATCCTAGTTCACTCTGCTTCTCCCAGGCTGCTTCAACTGGAGGAGGGAGAGACCCCTTCAAGAAAGGGGTTGGGGGGGTGGAGAACGCAGGAGGAGCATAGGGTGAGGCTGCAGTTGCTCAGTGGTGAAGGGAAAACATTCTGCATATCTTATTTTAAAGAATTCTCTAATGTGGATTCACTATTGGAACTTAGGATGGTTGCATATTGCTGTACCTCAGTGTTTCTCATCTGTGAATTAGGAGCAACATGGTCAAAGTTGTTCAAATACGATGTAATTTTTAGTTTGTTTGTTCAAAATTTTAACTACCCTCCAGTTATTCTGCACATGTGTGTGCTATATGTATTTGCTTTGCCAGACTGCTTTTGCCACCAAAGCCATCGGCTGCCATGCCTTTCTACTTCCTCCTTTCTGCTTGCTGAACATCAGAATCTGGATTCTGTTGGCTCTGCCACTGTTTACAAGGCTGTGCCCCTGAGCACCTGGGCTCTGCCCCACTCATCTAAAGGAGTCTCTTAAGTTAGAGGTTAGGTGTATGACTCCTTCCCATGTATCTATGTTATGCTGTATCACCTGAAAGGTCCTTTCAGTACGACACAGGCTGAGGATTCTGCCATTCTTCTGACCAGGAATCAGGACCAGTCAGGCTTGATGTTAAACGCGCACATTTAATGTACACATTTCTTTTTTTAAAAAAATGCAAATAGCATCTGCAGTTGGAGGGCAGGACTAATAATGAGCAGGATCGCAGCAGGAATGGGGGGGAATTAAACCCTTTCCTCCCCTGAGGCTGTTCTGAAGAAAATTCCTGCTGGGTGCATTAGGGGGGGAAATCCCCAATAGGCAACAATGGGGGGCGGAGGGGTTGGTAGGGTCTTAAGAGCTACAACGGGGGTGGGAAAACTTTTCTGGCTGATGAGCCACATGTTCATCTCCCTACCACCACCTGTCAAACCCCTGATGTCACTATGACATCAGATCGCACTGGGATTTGATGCCCAGGTTGTCAGGACTTCAAAACACAGCACAGGGCTGTATGAAAGCCCTGTTGCAAAGAGCCCTATATTGCTGTTTGAACCTCTGAAACCCATCATGTATGATGTCAGATGTATAGCAAGTGACTGTGACTTGCCCAAAATGGCTTCATGGGCCACTTAGAGATGCCTGAGAGGTCATATTTCTCACACAAACGGGAGGTTCCCCACCCCTAAGCTACAAGATAGACCTATGGTCTAATTGTATACAGTGCTTCCTATGCTCAGTGTATAGACAAGTCTCCTAACAAAACTAGCAAGGGGGGGTTAATGATGCAAAGGCACATTATACAGTGCATACTTGGAAGTTAAAATGACAATAGTAGCCTGTGTGTCTTGCAGAGTCAAGTGTTATGCAATGTGAGTAGTCTTGGGGGACGGGTGCTGTACAAAATATTCACTGTATGACCCTACCCAGACTAAAGGGCTGTGGTCAGCACAAATCAGAATGGTTGGTTCCAAGAAGGATGGGGCGCCTCTGTGGTTATTTGTCAGCTTCGTGCAGAACAAAAACATATTTTAGTCAAATGCCATGTGGTGTGTAATATGCACCATCTGGAGTATTTAATTTGAGCATGTAACTCTGATTATTGCTAATGGAAGTCCCCCATGTGCTCTCTGGTCATAAAGGGCCCCTATGTGGAATTAAGATGCAAGGTTTAACAAATAGCACATGCAGATTTATATAGTTCCTCACACCCTTGCTTTGTGAATCAGGAGCCCGCCAAAGTTGCCCCACTGTTGGGAACTTTAGCCATTGGCTAAATACATCAAATACAAGAAAATGCCTTCTACCAAGTCAGACCATCTAGCTCAATATTGTTGACACTAATGGGAAGCTCCTCTCCGGGGCTTCAGTCTGAAGCCTTTTCCTGCCATACCTGGAGACACCAAGAACTGATCCTCAGTCCTTTTACTTCAAAGCATGTGCTCTTTTGCTGAGCTGCAGACATTCCTCCAGTGCACATAAACTAGATGAGCATGCTCCCCAGTCCCTGATGACACAAAGCCAGCTATTCTGTTTTGTTTGCCCTTTTCAGGAGAGATGTCATCTTCTTACTTTAGCCACTTTGAATAGGAGTGAGGAGTAAGAGCAGTAGCTCAACTTCTGCCTTCCTCCAGTCACTTGCTAATGCCCATTTCATCCCAACGCCTTTGCCTCTGGGGTCAGTAGATGTTATCTCTCAGTGAGGGAGATTTGGCCCAGGTTCCTCCAGCTGCTGACACCTACCTTTCTCAGTGCATTTTTCTTTAAGATCTACTTATCATTATTTTTTTAGACAGCATCTTAAAAAGCAGAGACATCACCTTGCCAACAAAGGTCCATATAGTTAAAGCTATGGTTTTCCCAGTAGTGATGTATGGAAGTGAAAGCTGGACCATAAAGAAGGCTGATCGCCGAAGAATTGATGCTTTTGAATTATGGTGCTGGAGGAGACTCTTGAGAGTCCCATGGACTGCAAGAAGATCAAACCTGAAGGAAATCAGCCCTGAGTGCTCACTGGAAGGACAGATCGTGAAGCTGAGGCTCCAATACTTTGGCCACCTCATGAGAAGAGAAGACTCCCTGGAAAAGACCCTGATATTAGGAAAGATGGAGGGCACAAGGAGAAGGGGACGACAGAGGATGAGATGGTTGGATAGTGTTCGTGAAGCTACCAGCATGAGTTTGACCAAACTGCAGGAGGCAGTGGAAGACAGAAGTGCCTGGCGTGCTCTGATCCATGGGGTCACGAAGAGTTGGACATGACTAAATGACTAAACAACAACAAATCATTATTTTTTCCATCCAGCTTTTCCTCCAAATAGCTCAAGTTCCTCCAAATAGCTCAAAGTAGTACAAATGGTTCTCTCCCCACCCCATCACTACTTTGTTCAATACCCTTACCATGAAGTCACATCATGCAGCTAAACGCTGGAGAGGTTGCAGCAATTCAATACCATGTTCCTAATGGGACTCTGCCACCCTTTGGACAAGTCAAAATGGAGTTCTTATCAGCATCCACTACTAAGAAACTCATGCCCTGTGACATCCGTGTGTGTGACACAAGACCTATTCAGGCTTACTGGAAGGAAGAGCCAACAGCTGGGGCAACAGGGCTGCAGGACCATGGATCTAGCCTCACATCCTAGGTTGCACATTCCTCCCAGTTTCTTTGGCAGTGGGGAACCTTTAGCATCCATGGAGACTGCATGTATACTTGAGGACCTGGGAAGATCAGGATACCAGGAAATGGGGAAGGGCCATAGCACAGTGGTAAGCATCTTCCTTGCAAGCAGAAGGTCCAGGTTCAATCCCAGGGGTCTCCAAGTAGGGTTGGAAGAGACACTTGCCTGAAATCCTGGAGAGCCACTACCAGGCAGTGTAGGCAATATTAGGTAAAAGGTAAAGGACCCCCTAAGGGACGCGGGTGGCGCTGTGGGTAAAAGCCTCAGCGCCTAGGGCTTGCCGATAGAAAGGTCGGCGGTTCGAATCCCCGCGGCGGGGTGCGCTCCCGTTGCTCGGTCCCAGCGCCTGCCAACCTAGCAGTTCAAAAGCACCCCCAGGTGCAAGTAGATAAATAGGGACCGCTTACTGGCGGGAAGGTAAACGGCGTTTCCGTGTGCAGCTCTGGCTCGCCAGATGCAGCTTTGTCACGCTGGCCACGTGACCCGGAAGTGTCTCCGGACAGCGCTGGCCCCCGGCCTCTTAAGTGAGATGGGCGCACAACCCTAGAGTCTGTCAAGACTGGCCCGTACGGGCAGGGGTACCTTTACCTTTTAAAGGACCCCTAGATGGCTATGTCCAGTCGAATTTGACTATGGGATGCAGCATTCATCTCCGCTTTCAAGGTGAGGGAGCCGCCGTTTGTCTGCAGAAAGCTTTCCAGGTCATGTGGCCAGCATAACCAAACTGCTTGTGGTGCACAGAACATCATGATGAGTGCCAGAGGACACAGAAACGCCGTTTACATTCCCATCGCAGCAGTTCCTGTTTATCTACTCATGTTGGTATGCTTTCAAACTGCTAGGTTGGCAGGAGCTGGGACAAAGCAATAGGAGCTCACCCTATTGCATGGATTCGAACTGCCGGCCTTCTGATCGGCAAGCTGAAGAGGCTCAGTGGTTTATTGCCCTTCAGACAATATTGAGCTAGACTAATGACACCTTGAAGATCCCGTTTAGGCCAGGGCATTGCAGGATCTAAATATTTTTCAGAAGTAGCTAAATACAAGCTAAATACAAAGGCATGTCATGATGAGGATTAGCAAACCACTGACTTTGCAGGCTTTGGTGATCTAAGTGAAATATGCTGCTGTTGACTGTGCTATTCTGAGAACTCTGCCTAGATGGATCTAGAGCTCCCACTGCCACAAACCCTTGCTAAATTCAGGGATTTGGGACTTGGCTTCTCTTCCTCCACTTTTGATTCTCTGCAACCACTCATGTTTCCTAGACTCAAGAAAAGGTTCCCTGAGAACACGGGAAACTGCCTCTGACCACTGGTCCATCCAGCTCCATACTGTCTACATTGCGGGGCAGTGGCTCTCCAGGGTTTCAGACAGGAGTCTCTCCCAGCCCTACCTGGAGATGCTGGGGATTGAATCTGGCACCTTCTACATGCAAAGCAGTTGCTCTACCATAGAGCTATGGCTCCCTTCCAGTTCCTTCAGCCATTCCTGAGAGGAACTCTGGATTCCACTCTCTCCTATGCCACAACATTTACCAGGTCGCCACTGGCATGCCATTTTCTCCATCTGACTTATTGCTTGGCTACTTGGAGGAAGGATGGACATACAGGCATAAACAGATAAAATAACAGAAATTGTTCCTGAACGTCTTCACTTAAGAGCACATTCTCACAGGGCCCTTAATTATATGCTTTTAGTGTACTTAGATCTGGGCACAAATTGTTTTGCATTTGCTATTATATTACTGTTATTCACTAATGCTGGTTTTGGTGTTCTTTAATGCTGTGTTACTTGTGCTGAGATTGTTTTTGCACATCTTTTTGGTTTTGTAAGCCACCCAAAGAAAATGAGATAATAATAAGTGGAATTCAACTAAGATTTATTCTGAGTAGACTTATTGAAATGAATTAATATGACTAAGTTAGGCCCGCTAATTTAAATAGATTTGCTGTGATCACAAGTGTTTAATTGCTTGACAGAAATCACAGCAACAACTCTGAATTCTGTGGCCCCATTCAATGTCTATTATTGTGTGTGTGTGTGTGTCTTGAGATGGATGCCAACAACACAGAGAGAAGGAAACACAGAGAGACTGAGAGATCCAGAACTTTAAGTAGCTCATGTTTTGACATCTATAAGCTGTTTTTATTTTTTGTACAGCTCCTAAGAATGTTAAGCATGTTATAATAATTGTTTTTTAAATTAGATGATTATTATTATTATTATCATTATCATTATCATGAAAAACAGTATCATACATACTAGAGATCATGGGAAATGTAGTTTCTGAGTGTCCAAGTGTTCAGTAGGAAGATCAAGTGTTCTGGAAATGATTTGTCCCACAACTCCTTACACCTGGGACACCTCTGAGCAGGCTGATGGCAATATCTCAGGTGCCCAGAACTTTGGGACCTAGTTTACAGGGCACCTGCTCTTCCTACTGAGTACTCAACAGATGATTGATGAATGAATGAATGAATGAATGAATGAATGAACAAATGAACTGGATCCCAGTGACTGCCTAGACACCCGGTAAAGAATGGGGAACTTGTGACCCTCCAGATGTTGCGACGTTCCCAAGCCCCAGCTCCTATCAGCCTTAGCCAGCAAGGGCACTGATCAGCGATGATGGGAGTTGTAGTCCAACAACATCTCTCAAGGACCACAGGTTCTTTGTCCCTGTTCTTGGACTTGGAGCCTGCTGAATAGCCCCAGGCTGGTCACTCAAATAACCACCTTGTATTTAAATACATGGGGAGCTATTCTGTGCATTGCCCACTGCCCAGTTGCAGAAATGTAATCTAAAGTTTACTTGGGTTCCTTAAAGCTGGTGCATTTGGAGAGAGGCTCACCCTGACAATCTGCTATGATGGCTGCTGCTAATTCAGGCTGTGATTTATATAACATATAAAATGGATGCATATGCATTCTCGCTCTGCCACATGTTCACTGATGGCAGCGGGAGTGATATTGCAGATGCTGGTCTTCTATCCCAGTGTTCGGCATTAGTGTGCATACAGCAGGGAACCTGATTATGTACACACAGTTGTAGACATGTAGGTCTCTTTCACACTAACACTGAACGTCCAGATGTTAGGGACAGTGGAGCCCATAGGAATTTTCCTACTCCCCCCCCCAGCATATCTAGTATACACATGTGGCAGGGGGAATACACATACACCTAGAAATTTCAGGAAATCAAGCTAACTGTGCAATTCTATACATGCCTACTCAGAAGTAAGGTTGGTATACATATGTAAGGGGCCATAGGATTGCTGGCTAAATTTCAAAGCTCACACTGAGATCACAAAGTCACCTGCTGTTTAGCAAGTGCCACCCAGTTGCCACCAGTTGTGCTGCCATTTTCCCCACTCTGGTGTTCCCAGACTAAATACTTCTACTTGGAAGTAAATCTCATGTATTTCAGACTTTAAAATACAATTAACATTAGCTTTACGATTACAGCAAAGTTAAATTCTGTTTTAGTGTGAGGTAGAGGTAGCTAACTTTTGGTTAATTTTATGACATGTGAGAGGGCCTAAATCACCTTGAAGAATTAGCCAAATTGGCCAAAGAGAAAAATGGTTGAAATGCCAGACAAATAGCAAGTGCCTGACATTTTACTTGCTATCCAACTTTGTGACTTTGCAAAGAGTTTAATGAATTTCCTCCAAACTGTCTTTTTTTAAAAATAGGAATACATTCCCACAATATTCCAACAGCTATTTGTTTATCTTTGTGAACACTTCAGCTGCTCTGATTACAATGCCTTGTGACATTTACAAAGGGGGGGGGGGAATAAAAAATGTGTGTTAAGGAAAATAAAATTATACAATTAACGGTCGGGCACAGAAAGGGATAAAAAGAAAACAGATGGTTGGCTGCAATTACTGTTTTTATAGAATTCTTAGTCAAGCAGAGTATAAGTTGCCAAAAAAAAAACCTGGAAATATTGTCTTATCATACTACAGGAGGTTAGATTTCTTCTAATAGTTAACAAATGCACTGAATCTAAAGAGCAAAAGTGTAACACATTTACCATCTGGTTGCCTTTCAAGAATTTGTACTCATCTAGAAATTCTATTAAAACGCTTAATATATATTATAATTAAATCATACCTACAAATTAGGAAGCAATCATCCTAGTCACTGAAACTCCTTACAGCTGGAGAAACTCCAATGAACACATGGAGCTCAGCTCCCCTGACATGCAGGGGCTCTCCCATTCATTTTAGTGCATGTAGGGCTGTTTCATGGCCTCAGATCAGAAAGGAAGATCAGAGTTCCTCTCAAACTAAAAAGTACCATCTTGAGCTTACTCTCTCTCCCCAGCGGATGTGACAGATTTCCATGCAAGAACCCCATGGTACACGCCAAAGTGCCCCGTGTGGCTCTGGCTTGGGTGCCAACGATGGCCAAAATATGGGTTGATTTCAGAAGTGTCAACACAGAGAGCTTGCAGTTAAAGAACCAGAGCTTTGCTATATTAAATACCTGTGGGTAGCTATCAGTCCTCGGTAGAACAGATATGTCATAGGTGGCGGCAAAATGACTTTTGGCTTGTTGGATTTGCCCGTACCGTTCCCTCTTTCTCCACTTTGCCCTTCGGTTTTGGAACCAGACCTACATCAGAGAAGACAACAATGGTTAGACTACTCAGGGGGACGACCGGAGGCAAAGGGCAAGATAACATACCCCTCCACAACTGGACTGGCAGCTGAATCTTACTTCAAGACTTACTTTTTAAGTTTAGAGAAAAGGTGAGTAAGAGGCAACATGATATAAGTTTCTTAAAATATGCACAGAAAGGAGAACGTGGCTAGAGAAAAGGGTTTTTTCCCACTCATAGAATCCTAGAATTGTAGAGTTAGAAGAGACCCAAAGGGTCTCCTAGTAAGGTAAAAGGTAAAGGACCCCTGGACAGTTAAGTCCAGTCAAAGGCAACTATGGGATTGTGGAACTCATCTCGCTTTCAAGGTGAGGGCACTGGCGTTTGTCCACAGACAGCTTTCCGGGTCATGTGGCAAGCATAACTAAACTGCTCCTGGCGTAACGAAGCATTGTGACGGAAGCCAGAGTTCATTCAAACACCGTTTATCTTCCTGTTGCAGTGGTACCTATTTATCTACTTGCTCTGGTGTGCTTTCAAACTGCTAGGTTGGCAGGAACAGGGAAAGAGTAACCAGTGGTGGAGCTTCATACTCCAGCACTGGGGGGTGAGAGCAGGCAGGGGCAGAGCTGGCGCACATCCCAGGGGCATGACGCGCTGCCTGCAGGGGCATGGCGCCCAGCGTGGGTGGTGGGACAACCGTGATGGCACCCTACTGGATCATGCTGCCGGGGCAGTGTGCTCCCCCGCACTCCTCTTCCTCCGCCAGTGAGAGTAATGGGAGTTCACCCCGTCGCGGGGATTTGAACCACCAACCATCTGATTGGCAAGCCCAAGAGGCTCAGTGGTTTAGACCACAGCGCCACCCGTGTCCAACCCCCTGCAATGTAGGAATCTAAACTAAATCATACATGACAGGTGGCCATCCAACCTCTGCTCACAACACTAGAATTTGTGGACATCCAATGAAGCTGAACATTGGAAGATTTAGGACAGATAAACAAAAGGATTTCTGCGCTTAGCACATAGTCAAACTATGGGACACACTCCCCCAGGAGGCAGTGATGGCCACCAATTTGGAGGTCTTTAAAACAGGATTAGACAAACTCATGGAGGAGAGGGCTATCAATGGCTACAGACCATGATGACTATGCCCTAGCTCCACAGTTAGAGGCAGCAATGCTTCTGAATGCCTATTGTTGAAAACCATGGGAGGGAACTGTGCTCTTGTACTCATGTTATGCTTACAGGTTTCCCGCAGGCATTTGGTTGGCCACTGCAATAACAGGGTCCTGGACTAGATGGGCCTGTGGCCCAATCCAGCAGACTATTCTTATATTCTTATTACGAGTGATAGTACCATGTCCCTCTGCCACAACTGAGGACAGCAAGCTGGCTAAGGAGGTGCTGTTTTGGCCGTATGGCACACACAGCTCTGTCCTCCAGCATCTAACCTCCACAGCCTGCCCCTAGCACCTGCTGCCTGAGGAGGCCGCCTCACATTGCCTAATGGTGGAGATGGCCCAAGTCAATTATACAATATTGACGCTGAGAAACACTTAGAATCTGCTACCAGACAGAATAAGAGATCAGTTAATTGGTGCCAATTACTGCAAGGGTGTCAACCTGAATAAAATATGGGGGGGGGGCAAGGTAAGCCCCACCCCACATTCAATCACAAGACACTGTGCACACAAACACCATTTGAATGGCAAGGCCTATCAACTTAGGGTCTCTCTTAAAAAATTAGATACAACCTTAATTTTGCTACCATAATGATAAATGATGGGAAAGCTCCTGCCCCTCATATCTCATAAAGTAGGGGAGGAATTAGGAACCTGTAATGTTGTTGGATTAGGAACCCAGATGTTGTTGGATTCCAGCTCCAGCCAGCATGGACAACAGTCAAGGATCATGGGTGTTGGAGTTCAGCAATGGACCACAGGTTCCCTACTTCTGATGCATACAAAGGATGCTTTCGCTCCATCAAATAGTGAACTCAGCTAGTAAGTGCCACCAGGATCAGGGAAGTCCCTAGGTACTTAAAGAACTTGGTGCACAGGTCCATGGCATAATATCTGCATATGCTAATTTCGATGTAAATATGTGTATGGGGAATTAAGGTGGTGGAACTCTAGAGTCTCATCAGCAAGGCACTTTGCAGTGCTCTGAGTCTTTAAAAAAGATTGAGTGGGGCAACCTAAAAGGGAGGACTAAGCATGCTGAGCACAGTGACCACTGAAAATGAAAAACAGAAGAGTGGAGTGCTTTCTTAAAAGGAATGACAAGTTTCCAAGGCAGCACCATGCCTAATATGTTACAATAGTCCACAGTAATGATGTGGAGCTCCTGTGCTTGTGCTTTGCCCTTGTTCACTTCTGGAGAGAGGAAGCTCCACACATATCAAAGAATACTTACACTCCGTTGAAGTGAAAGGGGAAGCATTTGTGATCAGAGGAGCTCCAGACAGACAGACAGACAGACAGACAGACAGACACACACACACACAGCTCCTGCACCCAGAAAAAGTCATTACAGTGCGACAAATGTGTTTGAAACTTTAAATCGTATCACTAGTCACATATTTATATAAATCATTGCCAAAAGATTGTTCATGTGAGTTATTACCATAGCATTTCTTGCCAAAGCTACTCCCTCCTCTCACTCACCCTATTTCAAAGCCTCTGAATAAATAAATGGATCCTGTTTCTTTCAACAACAACAAAACGCAACTTGAAACAAATATCAAAATAGCATTGTGGTGTCAAATGGCAGGGAGGTTGTTCTCCTCTGTGCCACAACATTTCTGGTCAAATTACACAGCGTTAAACTGAGCTCAAAAATAGTGCTGTTCCCCCTGGCTCATGTTTAAAGATCAGCAAACGAGGAAAGAACTAAAGCCCTTAATGCATTTCAAATCTAATATCGGAGCAGGAACTTTAAACAGAAATGTTTCTGAAACTGATTTGAGTGTTAATCATTTGTGGTGGTGATTTATTGCTTTTAGCCCTTCAGGATACCCAAACACACATGTACCCGCCCCTTCCTAATATTGCCCAAAGCAGCAGGGACGGCCTTTTAATTTCCATAGACCTGTTGCGAATTTAATGCGTCAGTTTTTAAAAATGCCCCCGCCCAAACAATCAAAGCACAACCCCGGCTCAAACCTGTTAAGCATTTCTTTTCTTTTTATGGACCTAGGCTGCTGGTGCAATCCTGCCCTTAGCGATTCGTGCAGAAATTCCACTGAAGTCAATGGGGCTGTTCCAGTCCTTAACCAATTGCAGGATTGCACCTCTTGTGGGCAAATTTGTATTATCTATTGTGCCGAAGGCTACAAGAAACCATTCCCTCCCCCCTTGCTGTCTCCGCAGGAGGCAGAGAGAACATATTATGGGAATTTAGTAATGAGGCCCTTTCATTGAAAAAGTCCTTGACAATCTCCTTAAGCTGGGTGCCAATTAATCCACTGACATGCGACAGGAAAGAGAACAACTCCGATAAATTAGGTTCAGGCTGACTCTCTCGGCATGGATGCAGGACGAAACTTAAATTGGATCTTGATGAAATGCCGCGGAAGGGAGACGTACGGAGCATATCCAGCCAGTCATTTGGCTAAACTAAATAAAACAATTTGCTTGAATTTAAAGGAACTGACGGGGAAGAAACCCACATTTTTTAATGCTGACACTCCCCCAAAATGTTTCTGTTTACATCGATTTACTCAAAGCCGGCTCTTGGCAAAGATAAAGTAACCATTTGCCTATACAAAACAAGGCAACAATCTGCTGCTTGTTATCCCTGCCTAGCCAGATGCGGGTCTCTAATGATGTCAGGCCTTTGAAAATTGCTTAATATTGTGATGGAAGACTCGGAGGAAGAAAGATCCCCAGTTTCTTGCATTGGCCTTTTTCAGTAGGCTGATCAGAAATGCAAAAATCCAGGGCATTTAGTTCAATAAGCACGGAAATCTCTGTGTACACAAAGCATAAAATAAACATTCTCAAGGGGGGAAACTGAAACCAGCAATTTTGTTCCAAGGAGAGCACATAATATATACAGACTGTAAATCCACGCTCTCTTTATTGTGCTCCACACAAAACTAGACAGATCTGATTCTGGCACCTTTACCCATCTTGGACAACAATGTGGCATGAGAGAGCCCAAACCTATTGCAACCCAGGAGATAAAACTGAGCCAAGCTCCATCCCAAATGGCCAGATCTCTTGACTCTACTCAAAGAGTGTAAAATGATGTTGAGCATGGGCAGAAATTGCTGTTATGTCAACATCAAGGTACAAATGAAGGGGGGGGTAATCTGAAAGCATGATATCTGGATTCTGTGAACTTACTCTCAGAAACACACTTAGAAATAACCTCCAATTTGTTTATTTTTTGGCACCAAGACTTTCAAAGAGAATCCAGAGTCTAAAGAGTTGCTGAACATTCTGGATTTAAGGGGAAGGAATGCAATTGGAGGGATGTCATTTTAGAATTCTAAGAATAGCCATATCTTTTGTTTGTTTGTTTTGTTGTGTGCAGATCTGCTAGTGAAGGAGCATATCTTGTCAAACTGACTTTTTATAAGTGCCCTGGAAAGTTCAGAAACAGACACCTTTGTTCAGTTCCTCATGCTTGAGTATCTGTCTCCTTTATTTCTTGGCAAAGCCTTTCCAAATTACAAAATTGTATTCAGTCTGAAGAGTAATTGGCAGTAATTCTGTTCAGATTTTTTTTAAAAAAAAAAAAATCCAGCTTCTGTAGCTGTTCTCCCGATTTAGCACTGTACAAAACTTCCTAAAGGCAGGCATCCATTGAGGAGACTGTAAAAATCTATTACCTCCTAATGAAAAAATATTTCGCTGAATTTGATGGTTCATTTGGTTTGCAAATTATCACAAACTGCAGCACTTTCTGCATGTGCAAACTGTTTTCCCATTTTTATCTTGTGGTGTTCAATGGGACTTGATTCGGCTCAATGGGCAGGATCCCAAAAACTGAGAGGCTGGTTGTGAAAGCTTTGCAGTGCAATCCTACCCATGTCAACTTGGAAGCTCCCTTTAGACACTGGTTGCCTCCACGTTGCTAAGGTAAAGGTAAAGGGACCCCTGACCATTAGGTCCAGTCGTGACCGACTCTGGGGTGAGGGAGCTGGCGTACAGCTTCCGGGTCATGTGGCAAGCATGACTAAGCCGCTTCTGCTGAACCAGAGCAGCACACAGAAACACTGTTTACCTTCCCGCCAGAGTGGTACCTATTTATCTACTTGCACTTTGGTGTGCTTTCAAACTGCTAGGTGGGCAGGAGCAGGGACTGTGTGGGAGCAGGTGCACACATGTGTCCCACCACTGCTCCACAGCTCCATCCAGCAGCAGCACTGCATGAAGGTGCTGGGTAGGGAGTGCAATGCTTGCCTTACAAGACACAATACTTGCTCTGGGTGTTGGCAACCCATGCTATGCCACTGGGTGGCACTTACTTTACAAAGGTCTGCAGTGAAGAGAGTTTTGTGCATAGCTGTGCACCCAAAGCTTTCAATAGAATCTGGAAGCATTCCGGTTCCATGGCACCCGCTCTACAGATGTTGGTGCTGTTAGTGTAGACATCAGAGGAAGGGCCGTCTGAACAGCATGGTGTTGGGGGTGAGACTGCTCAGCACAACCCCTACTCCTTGCCCCTGTTAACAGCAATGTGAGAGCTCGCCATGCCTGAAAGGAACATTGAGAGTTGCCTTATGCCAAGTCAGAGACCATTCGTCCATCTGGCTCAGCACTGCTTGCTCTGACTGGCAGCTGCTCGACAAGATTTCAAGCAGGAGCTTTTCCTCGCCCTTCCTGGAGACAGCAGGGATTGAAACTGGGACCTTCTAGGTCAAAGGTAGATGCTCCATCTCCGAACTACAGCCCTTGCCCATGAATTCAAAGGGGCTTATTCCCAGGTACATTAGTATAGGACTGCAGCCTCAAACTTGCTGTATTCTCCCCTGGCACATGGCAAACTAAGAAAAGTTTCAAGAGTGGCTTGCGATATGGCCATGGGGGAGTCAGCTGTTTGACAGAAAAGCCAAAAATTCCACTGGGAAACAAGCAAATCCCTTTCCTGAGTCTAAGCAGTTCTTTGGACCCAGGCCAATAGGTACTAGGCAGTGATCCAGACAGCCAAAGCCTAGAGGAAGGGTGGTGCTTCCCCCACCAAAAAATGAAAAGAAAGACCCACATACATACATATGCAACAGTAAAAAGACATAATCCAGATTTCCGTCCTTCATGTTTTTGCATGCATCTTTTACACCCACACAGTCTTCGGGATTGAGGACTGAACTGAGACAGAGGATTTTAGCATGTTATGCATGTTAATTGGCTGACCAATGCCAGGATCTCTGTGTCATCAACAATTGTTTTGTGAATTGCTATTGCTAATTAGGTATTTATCACTGTCTGTACTTTTCTGCATTCAATTTCCCTCTGACCTCATGGCTAACACCCCCACATACAAAACCCCATGGTATTTATACATACCTGCAACTCAGGATAACACTCCATACATCGGATGAAGTGACATGACCTATAGTCCACGAAAGCTTACACCATAATAAATCTGTTAGTCTTTAATGTGCCACAAGACTCTTTGTGGTCTTAGCTATGGTATTCAGGATGTTTTTCTAGATGCAAATGCTTTTAAAATGACCTTCCCCAACCCAGTGTCTGCTAGATGCTATGGACTCCAACTTTTTAGAAATGATATTTGAGGGTTGGAATGCAAAACATATAGAAGATGCCAGTTCAAGGAAGACTGCTTTAAATGGACAGCAGTTATTTCTAAAAACTTCCATGGATTAATCTTTTTTGGGGGGTGAGGGGGGGTAGGAAACCAATGCTTTTCTTTTTAAGTTACAAAAGTTACCCAAAGCATGCATGTTTAGCAAGTTCCACTGGAATCAATGAATGTACTGCAGAACAAATTTTTGTCTCTGAATTTTCAGTTTCTTAATTGACTCCTTCTCATTCTTTGATTCAAAGAATGTTCTTCCATCTTGTCTCCACCAATACACCCACAGTAGGTGCAAGAGTTTATTGGACAACATGTATTTTTTTAAAAAAAAACTTCTACTTTGAACTGTTTTGTGTTTATGACCCCAGTGATGTAGCCATGCTCAACTACGCACCCATTTCTTCTTTAAGCATCAGTGTGTATTATGTTTTCAAGCTTCTGAACATGCCTCCGCTGACTTCTATGGGATTTGCTTCTGAGAACGTACACTGAAGAGCATAGCTATAACTAATGTGAAGCCTTTTCATCCATTACATAATGGTTTGACCACTGAGTATATGCTTCACAGGCCACAGGCTGCCAGTCCTAGCTGTGTGGATGGTTGCATGTACATGGCTCATAATTTGCATTTTTAAGTGTACAATTTAAATAGCTTAGATGTGTGGAGCTTAAAATGGGGGGTGTAATGTATTAAACAGCCCTAATTAGTCACCAATGTTCACATTCAAAGATGTACAAGGATATTTAAGCCAACAATTAGCATGGCATTGTTCATTAACCATGGGGGATTAACAACAAAGCACAGAAGCCAGTCAGGTTAATGCAATAAACCATAGGATACAAGATTCCATCCTTTTTAAAAACACCTCATTGATACTAATATGATGAAAGGGAGAAACGTGCTAAGTGGGAGGCACGTTTGGCAGACCCTCGCCATAATCAACTCCCACCCAGAAACCTATGTCCCCACCGTGGAAGGACGTGTGGACCCAGAATTGGCCTCCACAGTCACTTACAGACTCATTGTTAAAACCATGTTTATGGAAGACAATCTTACTTGGCTATGAGTGATTGCCAAAGAAAAAGAAGTAAATTAGCAGTAAAATACTGCTAATGCCACACAGCAGTGTCAGCTCACTGACCAGAATGGTTCGGAGACATAGAAATTGTAATTATAACCCTTTATAGAGACTGGATAGTTATTGTGCAACACTGTATAACCATTCTGCAGAGGCAAATCCTTGTCGTGTGTGATTGTTTACATTGGCTTTTGCAGTTCCAGGGCCCATAATGTTAATGTATTACATGAACTATGTGCTCCTCTCTTCCGCTCTCTTTCCCTCATTAACATCACCCACATCCAGAATGCAAATAGTGCAGCAAAGGCACAAAGGCGCTTCCAGGCATCATGCAAAAATAAAGCCCTGAATATGTGAAATAGGGCTAGTCTGGCTCAGCTCAAAACCCACAAATTTGGTAGATGTCCCTAAGCAAGCCGTTGTGCTTTAGTCTCAGCCCTGGTCCACCTTACAGGACTGTTGTGAGAGTTGCTGAAACAACAGCTGCTAGTGCTGATAGCTATGACTTATCAAATTTATTTGTCACCTAATACCTCGGCCTCTAGGTGACACACAACAAAATATTAAAAACAAGCCGAGGTAACAGTTACAAATATTACTTAATAAACAATGGCTATTACTCAACAGATGGCAATGCACTGAACTGCTAACCCTCTTTCCCCAATACCAGAAGAGGAACTGACATATAATATTCTGTAAGATTGCCGAAATGAGATAAAAAAAACTACTTGTTGTTTTAAATAGGCCTAGGAGAATATGAAAACCTTCATCTCATACCACAATGACATTAATATTGCTGCAAGGTTAGCCTCTTTGTGGAGAGCATTCCACAGAAATGGGGAGCCACCACTGAGAAGGCTCCTCTTCGTCTATTTCATGCCTCATAAGGAGACCATACTCAGAGGATAAAAGCCACTTTGGAAGATCTTAAGACCTAGATAGGCACCTATAGGAAGAAGAGGCATCCAGTCAGGTACCTAAAGCTGTGTGGGACTTGAAATGATGTGAAGCCCTTGAAAAAATCTGTTCAGTATTACGACTGCTGACATGCCTTACTGGTTGAGTAGCAAAGCTACCAAAATAGACGCGCAGTCAGCTGGCCCAGCCTCAGATCGAAACACAACATCCTCCTCTGTCTGAGGGATAATTCAGACAAGGCTCTTGCTCAGCCTAATGAGCTTTTTTAGCCTCCAGAATGAGCGGCTTTGTTTTTGGATGGAACCGCAGCTCCTACCTGAACTCTGGCCTCGGTGAGTTCTGTTCTCAGAGCCAGCTGCTCCCGTACATAAACATCAGGGTAGTGTGTCTTCTGGAACACTTTCTCCAGCTCTTCCAGCTGCAAACTGGTAAATGTGGTCCGGTGCCTCCTCTTCTTGCTGCTGGAAACGTTGCTGTCGCACTTATCTCCCAGTTCGTCCATCTCGCCTTTCTCCTGCATCCCTTTGGCGGGGGACATGCGGAGGCTGTTGCAGTTGTCCAGAGGTCTCCCCAGCTCGGTGTGAAGCGGCTGACCTTCCACTTTGGTAATTCCATAGTTCACTGTACAGCAAAGGGGAAACAAGCTTGGTTTGGGGTTCCTTTCGATTTTAAATTGGGAAGCATTTTGCGAGGAAGTAGGGATGGAATTATTATTGAAATGGCTACAGCTGAAGAGGAAGCTTCCATGCCAGAATCACAGACTGCTTATATTAACAACTGCCTTTAGCCATGCCTTTCTTGTCCCTCAGCATGCCTACTGGAGTTCAATGTGACTTACTCCCAGGGAAAGTGCCCACCAAGTGTGGTGCCCTCCAGATCTTGTTGGACTACAACTCCCATCACCGCCAGTCAGCTTGGGGAAATGGGCAGGGGTGGTGGCAACTGTAGTCCACTGTGTTGGCTAGCCCTGATCTATAGGGTTGCTGTCTAAGTCATGCTATTGGAATACATTCTCGCAAAGTGCCAGCTACCACGTTTACCTGGAAGTCAGTCCCATGGAGATTCAAAGAGAATTTGCTTTGAGACGCCTATATTTCAGATCACAACTATGCATTTTGCAGTGCAAGCAAACCAAATAATAGACCCTGTAAACCTGAAGGAGCGTCTCCGCCCCCATCGTTCAGCCTGGACACTGACATCCAGCTCCAAGGGCCTTCTGGCGGTTCCCTCACTGCAAGAAGCGAAGTTACAGGGAACCAGGCAGAGGGCCTTCTCTATAGTCGTGCCTGCCCCGTGGAATGCCCTCCCATCAGAAGTCAAGGAAATAAACAACTATCTAACATTTAGAAAACATATGAAGGCAGCCCTGTATAAGGAAGTTTCTAATGTTTGATGTTTTACTGTGCTTAATGTTTCAATTTGTTGGAAGCCGCCCAGAGTGACTGGGGCAGCATATACATTATTATTATCATTAGTAGTAGTAGTAGTACTAAACATCAGATCAAAATAGACTTGCAAAGGCACATTGCAGTCCTATGCATCTGTTCTTAGAAGTGTGCTTAGGTTCATTCCTATTTCAGCTTTCACACTCAAGTACTTCAGCAATGGCCCTTTGCATGCTTACCTGGGAGTAAGAGAATTCCATCTGATTAAATATGCAGAGACCTGAGAGAATATGTCAATGAAACTTTCTATAAAGTGCTTTGCTTTGGATGAATTTCCAAACTATTTCATTTTTTAATCCAGTATAGTAGATTTAAATTGTTAGGGGAGGGAAGTGTGTAAGAAAGGTATGTGGAAAAGAAGCGCACTTGCGAATCAAGAATAATGAAGGGAGTGAAAAGAAATAAAAACGCCCCACTTTTTTTTTTTAATGCTCTTGGTTTTGTATAGCGACTTTGCTTTTAATTAAGGAGTATTTTTACAAAGTGGTGGGGGTTCTCTTCAAAATCATAACTCAGTCAAAGAGATTATTTCCTATATTTTTGCACTCGTCCTGCAAGAACCATTTATCTTTGAAAAAACACTTGCTGCCCAAGATAAGGATTAAAGTATTTTCCCCCTTTAGCTTCTGAACTAATTCCCAGCCTTTTTTGCTAAATATTTCTGAGATAACTGATGCAGCCTGTTACAAGATTTGAATGATCTCCAACTCCCCCCCCCCTTTCTTTTGACAGGTGGGGAGTAGAGAAATTCCAGTCCTTCAGGGCAGTAAAACATTACAAAGGATGGCACCCAAGCTGCCCTTTCAAGATTGTTTTAACGCTCTCTGCCACTCCCTGTAATTTCTTTACACCCTCCTGTTCATTTTCTGTAATTTTAACCAGACACAGACTGCGACCCATAACAGCCCACTTACTTAGAAGTAAGCACCTTTGAAATCAGTGAAGCTAGCGCCCAAAGTAAGACTGCAAACACATTTCCTATTGACCTTAATAGGGCTCTACTTCTGAGTAAATGAAGTTTGGGGCTATAAAAGAGAACAGGAGTTCACAGTAGGTCAAGTCTTCTCAGCAATAAGTTCTTAAAAATATAGAGTTAAGGTACCCAATTTAAGGAAGCTAACCGGCAACGATTTACACCCTACCACTAGTATTACTTTCTGTTAAATGCTCCAGTACTGTCCTTCAGCATTGACCCAAATTGAAATAAGAACCAAACCTATACAAATTATGGCAAACCTATCACAAACATGCCATGTTAGATTCCCCAGGAATTATTTTACTTTTTCTCTGCATAAGGATCTTGTGGGTCTTTTCTTCCACTTTTGTCCTACACACTTAAAATAATTGCCTTTGGAAGTTGTGTGAACTTGCTGTCAAACAATATTAAAATGGGAGTATTTTTTAAAAAAAAAAACAGATTCCATTGTTATAAGCACCAAGGAAAATATTGCATTTTGATGTAAAAAACCCTGATTCTTAAGGCTGTGATCTAAAAACTTACCTAGAAGAATATTCTGCCACTTAGGTTTGTGCTGTGCTTGTGCTTCCTACTTAAATATTGATTCTCTCTTTTATTTTAGGTTTACTATTCCAAAATGTTCAAAGCAGCATTCCAGTAATTCAGAATAAGAATCGTATTTACAGACCTCTTGCAGCAGGATAATAAATGTGTCGTTTGTTACTATTTAGACATTTTTAGGCAGATTGACGCATGGAATTACAAAAATTTCCTTATACTTCCCTCATTTTTATATTCTTCATTACTGTTCCAAATACAGAGCTGATCATTTTTAGATTTCACAGTCAAGGCAAAGGGCAGGCAAATGTTGAGTCTAACGTTAAAGCAAACAGAATCAAAATTCTGCTATGAAATCTTTGGCCCGGGGAACATTTGCTGGCAAGAAAATCCATCCCACTTTACAAGACATAAAAAAAGTTTCAGACAGGCTTCTTTTATCGTTTGGCTTAATTTCCTTGTTTAATCGCCTTGCTTTAACATGCTCTATATATAATGGGAAAGATCTCCAACCTCGTTAAACTCAACGAGGTTGCAATAAACATTTCACATCGCATTGGTTTGTCGGCTTGAAGGCACACACGGCAGCGAGCAGGTTAAGAAGGAAGAGAACGTCGCGCTGCATTCCGAGATGAAAAACTGGGTGTTTGAAAGCAGGTTTTTGTTGTTGTGCCTTTTGCGACAGTTTTTATAGATTTTGCTACCTAATGTACCACGCGCAGCACAGTCTTCTCCCCCCTCCCCATGGAACATTTTACGAGCCCCATTCCAACCAATGTTAATGGAAATCTGTGGGGTTTATTTGCAAGTCACGATTGCCTGGAGGATCAGGAAGGTGTAGGAAAGCATACAGAGGATGCCCAAAGGCAAGTGAATTCATCAAGAGCCGGAAGTATGAATTGCATCTATAAATAAGGGGCGGAAGTATAATTGCCACTGACATGACCCGCGGCAGCAACTAAACGGACACACTTACCGACGAGTAAGCCCCATTGAAGTCCACCAGATTTACTTCCGAGTAGACACGAGATTTTCCTTTTTACTCGACGTGTCCCTTGGTTTTAACACCAAGTGGTATAGGTCAACTGGTGGAGCATAAGACTCTTAATATCAGGGTCGTGGGTTCGACCCCCAAATTGGGCAAAATATTTCTACACTGAAGGGGGTTGGACTAAATGATTCTGTCCTGTTCCTTCCAATTCTATGATCCTATGGTATTACCAAATGTAATAGCTTGCATATTTTGTAGGACTGTTACCATCATTTCAGACGGTGAGGAAGAGCAGGAAACTGACCAAGAACGATCTGAACATTTGTGTGCTTTTTAAGACGGTTTGGATTGGCATTTTGGTTTGTGATCTCGCGTTTTTCTGGAGCTCTGGCAGACTGGAGGGTTTCTACAGACACGACCAGATGTTCCAACAAACTTAGCCAGCACTTCCGGTGAGCAGAAAATTAAGCGAAAGGGTAAAATGGGCCGGCGGAATTTTGGGAGAAAGCAGTCCCTTACTTGCTCCTTCCGTAGTAGTTTTTGTTTGTTTATTCGTTTCTTTTGTTTTCTGTCAAGAAAAGTCTAAAGTAAAGAAAGTAGCATCGCACAAAGATGGGGAGGGCGGGCGACTGAACTCCAAAAAGCAGATATAATATTTGAATTTAAAACCATTGGAGTCAGATTCGAGCACTGTGGTTTAACCGGATTGTGGATCGGATATGACAGAATATTGTAGCTATAATGTAGTGTGAGAGAAGATCAGAAAAATGGTGCTGCATTCAAATACTACTCCGGATCCTGGATAAATGCAGCCGATCAGGGGAAAATATGTATATTAATATTTGGCTGAGGGGGAGTGTAAGTCGGGCAGTTAAACATTTCGGCTTCCAATTTCCTCAGTAATAGCATAAAAATATAAAATGCTCTGATATACCTAATAGCATTCATAATGAACATACACACTCATTAGAGCTCTCTCGTTGCTTTGGGACTTTTTAGCCGCTCCCGAAGGATCATTTTGGCTTATTCGCGACTCCCTGCGATACCTGGCTGTTACTTTTTCTGTTGCTGACAGTTAAATGTCCTCCTTATTTCCTTCTGTTGTGCAATTAAACTGCGCGCCGCCGTTTTGCCTGTCGTTATAATTTAGTCTATATGATGAGATTATTAATTTATCCGTTTATGTTGCCAACTTTTATTATTACATATGCTTAAAACCGATAAATGACAGACGGATTTAGAAGATGATCAAAATAATACTTGGGTAAACGCATTCGCACACTAGATAGATAAAGGCATTAGTGTAGTGTAATGTTTTATTGTGTTTTAAATATCTTGGAAGCCGCCCAGAGGGTTTGGGGCAACTCAGATAGATGGGCGGGGTACTATTAATAGTAGTAGGAGTAATAACAGTAGTAGCCAAAAGCCTTTGCAACCTCTCTCTCTTTCTATATATATAAGCACATACACGCGCAAAGTTAAAGGCCCATTTTAATCTATAGCAGGGCAAGACCGAAATGTGCGTCCTTCCGCGGTTCCTCTCTCTGTTTTGCGTTATGGTCCCTCCTTCTCCTCCCAGACTCCGGCTGTAAATCCTTCCACAGATTTGGCTTTCAGGGAAGAGACGGAGAAGGAAAGGAGTCGGGGGAGTGTTTTCTTTTTGAAATGCTGACTTTGGGGCTACCTTCTTTCTCATATCCCTAAAGACAGGGGTGAGCGGGGAAGCGGATCTGAGGTCCTGCGGGACTCAGCTTCAGAGCTCACGAGTAAAAAAGCCCTTGGCAAAAAAAATAAAAATAGAAAAGCAAGGGCAGCTGAATGCCTCCAAGCTGTGTGACACCCAAAGGAGGACTTTAAAAGGGGAAGAAGAGGAAGAAGAAAAGCCCGTGGCCGTCGGAAGGTAAAATCCTCTTTGCAAATCAGCCGGCTGCTGGTGGGATGAATTGACGTTGGATCTTGGCGTCTGCCGCAACTTCCGATGGAGGCACGGGCGTCAGTTAAAGTCAAATCGGAATGCAACAGAAGAGGAGCATCACCTTCGCATTGTCAACTTTTATCTTGTTTTCATCATTTAATGAGCGGCCCGTCTAAAAACACTCTCTTCCCCGAAGGAAACCGGTTATAGCTATCCGGTTTTTGCGGGCTTCCAAGTCCTCGGATCAGGATGTTTCCAGCTGGCCAGGGCTGTTGGGATTGCGGGGAAGCTAATCTAAATTCTATAACTAAGGTGGCGACCGTCTTTGGCGAAGCTTCTCCACAAAGGGAGAAGCGTCCCCGCTCGAGGTGCCTCCAAGGCGCCATCACCTTTTAGGAAAGCGCGTTTGCGCCCCAGATTCTTCTGAGATCAAAAAGAGGGGGGTGTTCTCCCGAGAAGAACACTCCAAATCTGCGGTGGATTGGGCCACAATCTTGTCCGCCCTGCTGTGCGTGCGTACGTGCGTGTATGTGGGGAGCTTTGCTGGAGAGGAGAAAACTGCCCACCCTCCCCCCAAAAAAATCAGTTTTCCAAAAACATTCTGCATGCAGACGCCCAAAAGAACCCGCTTCGCTTCGCCGACCCGGATCCCGTTTACACAGAAGGCCAAGCCACCCCTTTCCGGAGGAGAGCCGCTCCAAGCAGCGGATCCCGGACGGCTTTTCGGACACCCTCTCCCCACCCCGCACCTCGCACACTCGCCCCAGATCCTGGGCCTCAGTGCGGGCGGACTGCCTGCCGGCCAGCCCTTCACTCACCGGAGCCGTCCCTGCCCGGGGACGCCCTGTCCAGCCTGGCGTGCGGGTTATAGGCGGCCTGGGCAACGCATTTGCCTCCGCCTTTGCCATAGAAGGCCTCTCCGCCGTCCAGCGCTTCCATTACGTGCTCGAGGGGGCCCCCGGAGGCCAGGTAGAAGTCGCCTCCTTTGCCCGCCGCCGCCGGGGGGCTCTTGAGGCCGAATTTGTCGCTCAGGAACTCCATAATCCTCGACGGAGCCGCGGTCGCGCCTGGCCAGTCGTCGTCGCTGCTGCTGTTGCTGCTGCTGCTCTTGCAGTCGCTGGTGCTGCGGCGGAGGCGCCTCGACGGCGCTTTTATATCTTGAAGCGCAGCGGGGGCTTCTTGCGCAACCTTTCCAAACTGCGGCCTCCGCTGGCTCCACCCCGTCTCTGGCCCCCTCGCTCTCCACTCCCCGCCGCAACCTCGGCGGCCCACAGCGGATGGGTAGACAAGCGAATGATGGAGGGAGGGGGGTCGGAGAAGAGTCCCTGGCCAACCGCAGCCAACTCACATTTCGCCCTGACTTCTGCAAGTCGAGAGGCGTCTTCCCCCACCCCCTGCCTTCTTCCTGCCTTCTCCCCCTCCCTCGCCCGCGACGCCGCCGCGATCCGGAGGGACTCTGGTCTGCTTTCGGCCCGTATGAACGGGCAGCAGGAAACGGGCCGGCGATCTGGAGCCTAGGGAAGGCCGAGGAGCGTGGCGGAGGAGGCGGGATGGGAGGGTGTCCCGCCGCGGTCTCTGGACTTCGCGGTAAACGAAAAGAGGAAGAAAAGGGGGGGGGGGTTCCGTGACGCGTTGCCAAACTGCAGCGCCAGCTCCAGGGAGTTACACTTCGGGGCGGGGGACCTGTGTGGGAATCGCCAAGAGAACCGAAAGGGGTCCTGGCTGGGTGCGAGAAAGGTGAAGAAGGGTAATAATTGCCAACAGCGTCTGGAAAGCCCGGGTTTCAAGGATGCGGAGAAATAAAGTCGGAAAGTCACCATCCCCGAAGGAGCGAAGCGCCTTTAACTCGGAAGTAAGTCGCCCTTGGTCTCATTACATCTGCATTTCCAACTCCGGATCCGATAGGCGTTTGCTTGTGGGGCAGCGATCCCCTCAACAGGTCTGATTTCCATACAAGGCTGCAATATATTCTCTACTTCCGAGGAAACGTTTTTAGGACCCGGCCTACAGCTAGAAGCAGATGTGTAAGCCTGCAGGAGAAGAATCCTTGGCGTTTGCTTCCTCGCGAGGAAACACGATGAGGACTGCAATGGGCTACTACGCGTTTTCAGGTCACTGACTCCAGAGGAGCCCCGTTGGCTTCAAAGGGAATATTTCAAAGTAAGCAATAGAAAGCAACAGTTTGATCCGGATAGTTTGAGGAGGAGGGGAAGGAGCACCCCTAAAGTTTAAATGCTGTTCTTTATTAATAATATAGCAGGGCTCCGTCAGCCAAAAGGCGGAGGTGTTTTTCTTATATTAAATATATTTTTTAAATCGGCTCACACGTGTGCATCAGGGTTTTCAGCAGGAACTGCAGATAAGGAAGCTACAAATTGTTAACCACTTTATATACCGATTTTTTAATTACTATTAATTCTTATTAGCTGTTTTATTGCGTTGCAGCCAAGACATTGAAGAGTCCTGCGGTACCTTAAAGGTTAACCAATTGATTTAAGATATGGGCAAGTAGGAAAGCTCATTCTCACCCCCCCCCATCACACACACAAAATGCCTCCAAAGTGTTTTATTATTTATTGCTAGGAAATGCACATAATTCTGACAATCGTTCATCTATAAAACAACCTTGTCCAATATTAACCCTTGTTCTTTCTTTTCAGAAGTGTCTGCTAGGAGAGGGCTGACATTCCAATGCTGCCCCCTTCCCTTTTCTCCATTCCCTCCCTACCCAACCCGCCCCCCGTCAATAATTAATCTGCCAGCAGCGATCTTTTGCGTGTCAAATGATCGTCGGAATCGTGCGACGCTTCGTCTCCCTGCGGGCTTTTTTAGCAGCCTCGGCTCCTATCTTGAACGTTTCTTGCAGCGCAGAATCGATGGGTTCGACCTGCCGAGATCTCTGCCTATGTCTCTGCCTTTCTCCCTCGCCCTCTTTCATAGGGACTGGGGTTAAATAAATAACCGAGGCTGCTTTCCTCATTGGAAGTCGCTGGAGTACTGTATTTTGTTTGGTTCGTTTTAAGCGGGTATCAGAAATGCCTGCGGGTCGGTACTACTGATTACGTCCATCACAGGCTTCCTCGCACTTTGCGACGAAGTCGAGATGTATAGGAGAGGCTTTTGGGAACAGCTGTTGTGTGGACGTCAGAAGGGATACACGGGCGATCAGGATTTTGCTGGGGGGGGGGGAGCCCCTGGCCCGCCTGAGGCACAAATCGCCAATCATTTTGCTAGTCGTTTCAAAACCTAGCTTTCATCTAACACCTTTCTTCTTCTTTATATAACCATCACCATTTGTATTCAACTAAGTTTTACTCACAAAAGACCCTTTGAATTTTCATTAATTCTAAGGGCGATACTCAGCCAGATGGGCGGGGTATAAATTATTGTTATTATTATTGTTATTATTATTATTGTTGTTGTTGTTGTTGTTGTTGTTGTTAGCTAAGCGGAGTAGACTTATTTAAATTAATGGACCTAACTTACTTGTGTTCATTAAATAAGCCCCATTAATTTCAATGGGCCTAGCAACGAATGTGACAGACAGTTCAAAGAAGGGGCCGGGATCTGCTAGGTCGGGGTGTCCCCTGGGCTAAATGAGACTGAGAATAGAAATCCAAGGCAATATACTTCAAATTAGGGGGGGGGGGGGTCAACACTGTAAAGTCCTCAGGGCAGGTTTCCTTGTGTTTTGCTTTGCTTTTGTTACACCATTCTAATAAAATGACCAATATAAACCAATATAATGAGACCCACGTTAGGGGATCATTATGATCCACCAGCAGAAATGGCCACAATCAGCCTATAAATAATTCTTCCTTCATAGCCCCCATTCGGATCCATCACTGCAGTGGATTTCGCGCAGGAGGTGGATTGTAGAACAGGTTTGCGTGCGTTGTGTTCAATAATAATAATAATAATAATAATAATAATTCAGTCTTTTATGAAACTATAAACAATTGCCATTTCCCGGAGATTCTTACAGGATTTCGAGGTCTATTCCAGCACATGGTAACGTTGCCATTGGTTCAAGATGCGAGGCGCCCTGAGCATTACCCGGTTGGCTCCTGCTAGTGTCCGTACTGGATATTCTCCAACGGAGGTTTTCATTGGGTGGTGTGTGTGTATGCGCGCGCGCGCGCGCGCAAACACACAGACCATTTTACACCCCCACTTTGAATGGTGTGCAGATCGATATCTGTATCCCAGCCGCTGGCAGTGCTTGACTTCCCAAAGCCCAACCCTTTCTACACACCTAGTGCGGGTTACGACCAGAAGCTAGCTGCTTCCGTGTGCAGGAGAGAAATAATTGCAACCGGGGAACTGGGGGGTGGGGGTGGCGGGCTTCATTCCAAGTCGGCGTGTTTAGGAGAGGTGAGGTTGAAGAATGCCTTCTTCCACTGTGAAAAGTCCTGATCGAGAAAGGAAGGGGGGGAAAGAATCAGATATGAAAGAGATCTAGCAGTTGGGACTGCAGCAAGAAAGCCACACACGGCGCACAAAATAATAGCGTGGGTGTTGTTGGTTTTTTTTGGTTTTTTTGGAGGCGTTGATCTTACGCCGAGTCGGGAGCTCCAATCGGCCTTTGCTGGAATCCTCCTCCTCTTTCTCCCTGGGCTAGAAGATCCCCGGCCCTTCGGCCATCCTTGGGGCCCCTCGGCCTCGCCTTGCCAGGGAGCTAGGAGAAGGTATCCGAGAGAAAGCGCGCTCGGCGCGGCGAGTTGCTGGCTTGCTCGGTGTCTCCTAAATGAAAGCCACGTGCGGGTCTGCTGCAGTCGCGGCGCGCCCCTTCTCCCAATACAAGCCAAGGCAGTCAGCTAGCAAAAACTGCAGGGGAGGAAGGAAAGGGGATTGCGCAGGGCGGGGGGCGGTGGAGAGAGAAAGAGAGAGAGAGAATCGGCCTTCAGCCGCAGCTTTCAGCGCCACCACACAAGATAGGCTCCCCGGGACCGCCGGGACGAGCGAGAGGACGTGGTTCAAACGGGGCCTCCTAAGGATACCCCTGCCTGGGCCCAGGGGCGGCCTCGGGGCTCTTCTTCGGCTCTCCACGGCCTGCGCTCTGCGTGCTCTGCGCGCTCTGCTTCCCGGATGGGATTTCCCTTTCGCGTCCCCCAGTCAAAAACAGAACGGATACAAGGCTCCCTCTGGTCAGTTTCACTTGGCTGGTCGCCCCTTTCCGCTCTCCTGCGCGCGTGTGCGCGCGTGTTTGAGCCCCCACCCCGCCCTATCGTTCCCACTTTGTGCTTCGCCCTAGATCTGATGCTGGAAAGCTCTCCCCACGCCCCCACCATCGCCAGACGAGCTCCCCTGATTTATAGGCCTCGGCTCTTGATAAGATCGGGCCGCGCGGGTGTACAGCCGGGGAGGGAGACTTTGCAGCGCAGAAACAAGATCCTCTGCACCAGGGAGAGGGGGGCTACGAAGGAAAGGGGGGAAATATCCTCTGGCTGTATTGGGGTGGACGGATCAGCCCGGGACCTAAGCTGCTTGCCCCCCACCCTCCAAAAAAACCCCACCCCACATTTATTTTCTTTTTTCTCTGGCTTTGCTCCATCTATGTCCCCAAAGGGTCCCAGCAGGCAAGCGGAGGCCATTGATGTCCATTTCTCGCAGCCTGGAGATGCGCAAAGCGGGATCAGAAGATCTCTTGCAAAGAGAGGCGAGCCGGGGCCGCTTCCTTTCCCAAGAGGAGGCTGGAGGTGAGATCGCTCTGAAAAGCTTCTTTTTCAGGACGGATTCCCGCGGCTACGACAGGCAACCAGCCAGACCCCCCACCCAACCCAACCCCGCGCGCTTTTCTTTTTTTTATTTTTATACGGGCCGGGCTGCAGATGTCTCGCTGTGTTTCGCGAGATGGTGCCTTCCCCGAACCGGCTGCGAGAGGGTGTCGGCTCGATCGCAAGACGGCTCTTGGCCAGGGGGAGCGTGTGCGCGAGGCGAGAGACAGTCCCCTGAGATAACCCCGAGAGAGAGAGAGAGAGAGAGAGAGAGAGAGAGAGAGAGAGAGAGAGAGAGACTTCCCGGGTAAACGGCCTCCCCTGCTCCCGAGGCCGGCGGAGGGCTCGGGGCGCGGATCTGAGTGCGCTGAAAAGCGCAGCTACTGCGCTGCGTCGTCAGCCTTTCGGCTCGCAGGTCCGCCACGATTAGGCGCCCTTGGAGATGGCCATCGACGGAGCTAATGCTCTGAGGGAAAAGAAAGGACCCTCGCGCCTGGGGAGCGGGGGGCAAGTGGAGAAGGGAAGGCGGAGGACTCCTGCAGGCGACAAATGGGCTCGAGAAAAGGTTGTTTGAAAGAAAGGGCGAAAGATCCGCACTGCGCGTGAGAGGGAAACGGAACAGGAAGCAAGGAGGAAAGAGGGAGGGCAAGGCAGCCGGGCAGCCCAGGGGGCACCGTAGGGGGCTTGCGTCCCATAGGGACCTCTTTTCCAGGTGAGCAAAAGTTGTTGTTGTCAGAAGGAAGTCACTGCCTCTCTCTGTAGCATATGCTCCCTACGAGCCCTCTTCTCAACAGCTGAGCTTCCCAGGGAGAATCGTCTGATCAGCAACGTAGCTCTCGATATTACTATTATTATTATTGCACCGAATTTCCTCCCACCACCAGATATAGTTGAAAAGTTAGCTGTACTTTCAAGGGCAAGTCGTCTTGATCAGAGCAGAACATATGGGGAGGATCATACCGGTTTTTTAGGGTCCACCGTTATCCGCCCCTCCTCCATATTCGTGCAGCCTCGCTATCTGAGAACATTCTCCTGCCTTTAGGAGCAATTCCTTGCAAGCTTGCAGCTTTAAAGAAAAGTCTATAGTTTCTAGCTGTTAGGGTGTTCTGTGGCTATGCTTTGTATGAAACTGACAAGGTGCTTTTCCCTGGCACTCTTTGGTGTCAATTTCCTAAAATTCGTTCCCAGCCGGCGCCCTCCTCCCTTTTCTCTTCCAACGACTCTTTTCTTGAGCAGCAAGGTTAGCATCCTGGTTAGCATTCTGGCTATAGTTTTGGCCCTGCCTGCTTAGCATCTCCTTCCCTTCGACTTATTCCTTACAGACAAGGAACCGATTTTATTGCCTTGCCTTTCCAGGGTGGCGCGAGTATTTATGGAACTGAAAATGCGCGCGTACAGCTCTCCTCTTTTCTTGTTTCATTGAAGGCGAACTCCGGAGAAAGAGCACATTTCTCGTTACCGGTGGTTTGCTAGAACGTAAGCCTGCGATTATCCGCGGAGAAGGGACTGAGCCTGACCAAGGAAGACGGGTGGATATTTTTAAATGCTCCTTTTCCAGACGGGTCCCGAAATAAGCCAGCGAATTAGACGTGGAAGTCAGCAGCCAATCTGCCGTTGAACTTGATCGACTTGTCCAAACAATGACAAAAACGCTCCTACTATTAAACAGCACGTTGGTTGTGTCACCAGTTTCAGGTGGGTTAGCACCTTCTCCGCTTGTTTAGGTTCCACCACAGAGCTTGCTCCTTTTATTACAATATTAAAATGGATTTAAACAACAAAACAAACAAAAAACAAACAAAAACCCTGTTATTCAAACAATACAGGATTCTTCAAACCCAAAGGACATTTTGGGAACAAGGGCAAGGAGGCCTGAGGAACAAACGGGACTTTCGTGGATTAAGCCGAAATATTTGGATGTTTAGCGTTCAAAACTGACTGAACTGGGTTGTGTATGTACGGAGAGGATAATTTAGGCTGCAACCTTAAATACATTTGCTTATTGAACTCAGTGGCGGGGGGGCGGTGTCTCTGAGGAAACGTGATCAAGTTCGCTTAGTGAGAAAAAGTACTTCCTGAAATACTAAATTCCAATGAATTGTAAGTTATTAAATTTTATTGGTGGTATAAAATATATTTGGACGCATTTATTGATTTGTTCATCGGATATATATGGCTATATATGGCGCATCTAACTGGATTTGTCGGTCTGCTTTGCCAGAATAGCCCTTGTTTTGATCCTAAACTCAAACGAGTAAAGAGGCGCATGATCCCGTTGCCAAAAACGGCAAAGGCCGCTGCGATCCACTTTTCCCGATTTCTTCCATAGCACAGTTAAACTGTTAACTCTCCAGGGATTTAAAGAGAGTCTCTACCCTCGACTTCAGTGGGCATATATCTAACCATACGCAGGTTTACTTGCAAGTAAGCTCAGCTGCTTTGAAAAGATCTTACTTCCAAGTAAGTGAGTTCAGCATCACTTCAGTTAGTCCGCGGACTTCGGCCTTGAAAACTTTTTAGTAAGATATAAATCCCACTGGCAATAATTGTTTGTGTTTGGGGGCATATTAATGGCGCGTCCGACTGTCTTATTTTCTAGAATTTCTAGGCACAAATCTAATTCCTGGAAGACGTTGATTGCAAACACAGAGGTTTATTTCGGGTGTTAATTTGCTGTGCGTAAATAGCACTGTGGGGCTCCGTAGCCAAAGCCCTTAAGGCGGATTGGAATCCGCATCCCGCCCCTTTGCCACGCATTGGCGACGTCTAGAAAAACCCAGTAGTTGCGAGCATGGACGGCTGCTTAAAACGTGTTACGGGATAGCTAATGGGCATGAAGTGTTCCTGTCTTGGATATGCAACAGGAACACCCCGATCGGAAATAACAACACGGACTTGGAAATAAATTCCATTGAAATCAGCTTGGAGCTTGTTCCCAAGCCAGCGGTTTAGGATCTCCGCCAGCAGAGTCAGGGCGGCGCTCCTCATTGGTCCGAGTCGCGTTGGAGGAATGTGGGAGCTCCTCGCAGCCTCTTGGGAGGCGAGCACAACATTCTCCCTCTGGGCCAAGATCCTGAAATGTCACGGTTCCCTAACAAAGCTCCTTTTCAGGATGGCCAATTTCACGATGCCTCCTTTTTGTTAATTTACTACAACAACAAACGACCCAAAAATAAATTTAAAAAATCACCTGGAGCCCAGATGCGACTTCACCCAGTCGTCTTTGGAAGTGCAGCAAAGGATCTCAAGAGATCGAGGCTCCCCGGGTGGCTTTGCCCCACCTGGCAAAACTCCAAGTCTTCATGGACCCAGGTTTTCTAGGTGGCTCGCCGAGTAACCTTCCCGGGACTAATCCTGCTACGCTGTTGTCCAGGTGCAGAGTATGGGACTAGCTCTGGGAAAGGGTGACCAAAGCCTCCGCCTTTGCCCGGGTGGGGGAAATCGGCCTCTGCAGTCTAGTCTCCAAGCCAAGGTCGCTTTCCCAGGGCGGGAGGAGGGAAACGGGCTGAGGAAGGCCAGCTCAGCAAAGCTTGGACGCTCTCCAGCCGTGCAAAAGACGCCGAGAGTAAGCGCGTTACTTGGGGCCGACTGCTTCGCCAGTCCAAAAGGCTCCTGCCGTTTTCTCGACAGCCTCTGCCCAGCACGAACCGTTTCTCTCTTTCTGTCTCTCTCCCTCCCACCCCCGTGCGTCGGATCTGTAATAAAGTCAAAAGGGACCTATCATCATGGTTCCAGTCTTCAGCCACTGCCCGAGTCCGGATTGTGAGTCTGAAAAGCTGAGTGTGTCAAATGAAGAAAAGGTGAAACTGTCCACTGCAGGACGAGACCGAAGGTCCACCTGCAGGCCAACCCTGCGGCCAATTCGCCCAGGAACAAGACTCCCAGTGGGGTTCAAAGGGACTTACTCCGAGGGAAGCGTGCGTAGGATTGGAGACCTCCTCCAGCACTCCGGTTCCGTCCTCCAGATGCGCCGCGAAGGTCACAGGAAGGGCACGAACCCCTCCCGATTGCCCACCTCCAATCGGGTATACTGCGGCTGTACATGGATGTTCCATTGTGTAGGTGTTGGTGGACTTTGCAGTCACTTGTCTAATAGCTTTTTCAGCTGATTGCTACTATCGCCCGAGCTCTTCGATCATCGAAGACATGGAAGGAACCGAGAGGGCATCCCAGAAAAGCCGCCGAAGTCCCAGCGAATTCAGTGGGACTTATTCCCTGATAAGCGGGCAAAACTTGGCAGCCGAAAAGTCGTTTGCTCTGCCTCCACTGCGCTCCCGCCACCCCTGGATTTGGAAGCGTTGCATACACGACGTTAGCAACAATTCCTACCCAGTGGTTTCTTAGGAAATAGTAAGTTTCTATGCGTTTTCCTCCCAAACCAGCTTCGATCCTAATTGACCTAGCTGCGTATTCCTTTCACCCTGCACTCTTTAAGCTGCCAATATACTATTTTCATTTTCGTGGAAAACCTCTGAGCACTTGAGGTGAGGATAATCCACGTTACCAGTGGGAAGCTAGATTTTAAATATTTGAGGCACGACCCAGCCCAAGCTGGACCACGTGCACCCCAATCCTGTTTACACAGCAGCAACAAGCAGGTCGCCTTGACTTGCTCCCAGCTATAGGTCTCCAGTTTTGCAACATTGTGCTCTTACGCATCTGAGCCAGAGAAAACGAAGGCCGCCTCTCAGCACCTTTGCGCGTGATACGGGGGTGCCAGATTTGGAGAGAGGAATGCGAGACCATGGCTGAGGCTCCCAGCCTGCCTTGGCTCTCAAGCCTGGTGTCAACAATCGCTTTATTTCCTCGACTGACTCGCCCAGCCGTAATCATAGGGGCTGCTTGGCTCAGCTGCCATTCATGACACATGCCTAGAAAACAGAGAATGTTTCTTTTTAAAACCATGGCAAAGGCTTCTCTAGACGAGCCGTTAATTACGAGGGCGATTACGCGCCGCTCTGTGCGCTTTTCGGCGCACAAAGCGGTTCGAGGCCGGCTTTAACGCGGAGCGCCATAAACCTGTCAATGTCGCGTCCAGGAGAGAGATTACGAGGGGAAATCGGGAGTGTGCCTGGCAGCGGTCGCTTTCCTGCTTTCGCCTCCTGCAAAAAGCCGAGTTGATTTCAAAGCACGTTCGGCTTTTTGATGACTTCCTCCCCGGGATACGGATTTGCGCGAGGATCTAAGGTCGCTCTCCAAACAGAGAGAGATGAGCTAATATTCCTCGTGTGGATTCAATCTTTGCTCCCCGGGAGATCTTGATGAAACGGACATAAGAAGGAACGCATATTTTCAAAAGGAAAGAGCAAACTAAGGCAGAGACCCCAAAATCTCTTTCCTGGAAGTTGGGGGGGGGGCTTGGGGCTTCACCTTTCAATCCCGCTTCACACCTGAGGCTTCAACCTGGCCTGTGTCTACACTGCAGAGATGGGGAGTCTGTGGCCCTCTAGATACTGATGAACTACGACTCCCGTCAACCCTCCGGAGTTGAAGGTAATAGGCATAGGCAAACTCGGCCCTCCAGATGTTTTGGGACTACAACTCCCATCATCCCTGACCACTGGTCCTGTTAGCTAGGGATGGCGGGAATTGTAGTCCCAAAACATCTGGAGGGCGAGTTTGCCTATGCCTGGTCAACATCATCAGGCCCCCCGCTTTGGACTCTGCAACCAACGCGATTACAATGGCAGCCCCGGAAAGAAAGCCCACTCGATTTGATTTATCCCGCATGGAGAGCCTTCACACGTGGTACCAAAAAAAAAAAGCGCTAAGGGCGCAATTTCCCTTTACGCAGCAGGAGTTTACCCAAAATAAAGTTCCCCGGAGTGCAATGGGAATTACTCTTCAGTAAGTATGCATATGGACGCCAGGCAGCCTATGCAGGTTTACTCCAAGAAAGCCTTGCCTTCAGTTTGTCTTACTCCCAAATAATCGTACATGCGGTTAAACTCGTTACGCACAAGCTTATTTGGAAGTAAGTTCGGATTTCTTTAACCTTCCAATAAAATGCACGTGGGGTCAGGACACTGCAAAACTGTGCAGGTGAACTCGGAAGTAAATCCCACTGAATTCAATTGGCTTGTTCCCACGATTGCTGTTTTAGTATGGAAACAGTGGGACAGGTGCTGGTAAGAAGCAGCTTCCTGAATAGAAACTTACCTCGGAGTGGAGTTGGATTCTAGCTCCACTGGACTCTGGACCCATCCTAAGCTGCCCCATGATGGCTGAAGGAATATTTCCTAAAGGAATCATAGCCCTGGGGCTTCCCACGTGGTCCTGTCTAATGTTCGTCCTACTCAGAGTAGACCCACTGAAATTAACGGGCGGGCGAATTTAGACCCTTTGATTTCAATAGGTCTACCCTGAGTTTAGCATAGTTGGATACAACTCATTCTCTCAAAGGCCGATCTATTCAAACGTGGCGCAGGATTGGTTGAGCCAACCGCGCTTAGTTTGTAGGTCATCCTCCCCTGGCCCATTTGCCCTTTCCATGTCCGGTTCCTCTTCTCTTTGATGCTATGCATCCCATCTTGAGCACACTGAAGCTCATTTGCTAGGTCTAATGGTGCTGCGCAGCCTGATCCTATTCAGGTGTTACGTCTCTCCAAAGTAAAACCCACAGAACGACTGATTAGAGTGTGGTGCTGATAACGTCAAGGTTCGATCCCTGGACTGCATATTCCTGTATTGCAGGGGGTTGGACTAGATGATCCCCAGGGTCCCTTCCCTATGATTCTATGACTGCAACGCTAAAACAGTGGGAGTTAATTCCGATTGAAACTGCATGGGACTTTTGAGCCCAGAATTTTGGTACTACAATACCTTAGATTGCTTCTCAGTGCAATCCCAAGGACTGATAACATCCAGTTCAGCATTTGTAAGTTCTCTTCATTTCAATGGAAGAAAAGCACACGATTCACTTTCCCACTGAAATATCCAGTATCATTAAAATTGCCTTGGAATAAATTCTAAGAGTGACAGCATGAATACTGAACACTGGTCCAGGCTAAATAGGAGTTGCAAACTGCTCATAGGATTGCCCTAAACAGCACTGATTTTTAAAAGCTCAGTTTTAACATCCTTCTCTCAAATATTGTTACAATGGGTAAGAGGGGGAGACACCGAAAGAAATTACCTTTGAGTTTAAGTGCTTCGATATGCTGTGTGCAGCGAAGTTCACTGTCAACCAGACGGAAGGTCGTGCTGCAAAAGGGTTTTTTTGCCTAGTTTTTCTATCATGTTTAGGATTAAGGTACAACGACCGTCCAACTTACGCTAAGGTTCTACAGCAAGAGAAAGGCAAACGGGAGAGAGAGAAAGAGGGGAAGAGTGGGAAGGGGAGAGAGAAAGAAAGAGAGAACTTTATTGAGTTGAAATTCTGGCTGACTTGCTAAAAATGAGAGAAATATTTGCTCTTTCACACAAACGTAAACCGCCTAACCTTTGGTGTTAAGAAAATGATGCAATGTAGCAGGGGCAGGTCTGTTGGCTGCGAGCCTAAGAGCCTGAGACTGGTTTACTCGCGAGTAAACCAGTCTCAGGCTGAGGGGAAAGCGACGTTCCTGTTGCTAAAAGCGTCTGGCGCAGTTCTGCCGGGCGTGCGCGCCATGGTGCGCTTGGGGTGGGCTTCTGTACCTGCGGCGTGGGGCGCGTGTGTTCCAGCGGAGGGATCCTGGTCAGTTTCAAGCCGTCGGTTTCGTGCCTATTCTTGGCTCTCTCTCTCCCTCCGCCCCCTTGAAGGGGAGCCTGCCCTTTGAAAACACACCCTAAGCGTCGAGGTGAATGCTGAAAAGGGACTTTGCGGTCACCAGGTCTGCTCATAATATTTGAGCAAGCGTGCCTCCTTTCGCTTTCCGCCGAGTCGAACATATTTTTCAAACCGTTTAAATACTGACGTTTTCACGTGGACAGTCGGGTAGCTATTGCTCATTTTGTCTGGGAAGCGCCATGAATGCTTGACGTTACAGGCTGCCTTCAAGGTACCAGCAAAAGCCTCTGGGCTGCTTCTGCGGCAGAGCGCACAGTGATCGTTGTTGTTGCTAGGAAAGCGACGTGAGCCTTTTTCAAGACAAGACACCCCTCCCCCACATTTTATAAGCGAATTGAGAAGAGGCCCCAAGGGAAAGGGACTCAGCCTGGCGACCTCTTCCATCCAGATCCTGCTGAAATCCAAGAAACTGTGCAACTAAGATGCTAAAAAGTGCAAGCGGTATATCTGATGTGTTCTTAACCAGGTTTACTTCGGTGCCAGTTGAATGGGACTGACTTCCGCATCAGCATGGATTGCGGCCTCTGGCAAACTTCCTGTAAAGCGAAGTACCACTGAGGCAAACATGTTTCTGGACTGTCCCACTGCACAATGCTTGGGGGCAGCAGGGTATGTGTGTAGGGTAACATCATGACCGAAAGCAGGGCTCTAACATAGACTTTCCCTAGAGATGTAGTCCACCCTTCCACCCCAAGTGTGGAGGAATTTATTTTATCTCATTAAAAAATGTATGCAATGAATGGTCTTTCAGACGTGTGAGCCCCTACCTGCGGTCTGTTGTGTAGCATGCCAGACAGACCAGTTAAGTACAGTGACAACCAGGTCTCAGTGGGATTAGTCCTTGACGTGTCCATTAGACTGCCTGGCACACTGCTTAGGGTGTCGTTAAGACTGCTGCATGATCGGGTCCTGTAGTTCATCCATACAGTGAACCCTCTCTCTCTCACACATCCACACGAAGGAGTCGATGGATGAGAACTGGAGGATTAAGCAAGCGAAGTGAAACCCAGTATCAGCATAAGACTGCATTCATATGCCTACTTTTCTGGGAGTAAGATCCATTAAAGTAATGGGGCTTAACTCGTGAGTTTTGTTTTAGTTTTACATTTATAGCGCACCTTTCCTCCAAGGAGCTCAAGGTAGCGTACATAGTTCCCCGCCTCTCCAGTTTATCCTCAGAACAATCCTGTGAGGTAGGTTGAGTGACTGGCCCAAAGTCACCCACTGTGTTTCGTAACTGAGTGGGGATTTGAACTCCGGTCTCCCAGGTCCTAGTTCGACACTCTGGCACTTTATTCCATTTTCAGGACATTTCCTCATTATAGTTGAGCTCTCACACGAGGTGAAAGCCACTTCCAGAGCAGTAGTGGAATACAGCGCTAGTTTAGCGCTCATTTCCATTTTATCTGAAAACGCATTTTGACCCTGGAAGCAAATAACACGGAAACGAGCGCTAAAGTCGCACTGTGTTCCACTGTAGTTCCAGAAGTGGCTTTTACATAGCGGGAAAGCTCAAATATAACGCAGAACTTAACAGTTAGGGAAAAGGGACGGAAACGGAATTAACTGTCTTCGTGTGAATGCAGCCCTAGTTAGAAGATCGCTCTGTAAAGCGTGTCTTTCACGAGGACTGCTCCAGAGCTCGTCCTCCTCGCTTCTTGCAGTGCTTCCTCGTTAAACAGCACAGAGGAACAAAACCTGCTCTGGAAGGAGGACCCTGGGACTCAGCTGGACTAGTAGACATGCATTGTATAGGAAACAATGGTCTTTTCTTTTCTTTTTCTGTAAGAGACCCGCACCCATTACGGTCTGTGTCCAAACCCTGAGTGATGCAGTGCAAAAATTCAAAGGCCGGGGTGTGTATTTGGTGAGTTCCCCGTTTATTTACTAGGAAGCTCCTTAGATTTCAGCCGAGTAAGTTTTAGGGTCACAGCACGACTGATCCAACCTTTGTTGGGTCCGGAAAGTTCCGTGTTAGTGTTTTGGGGAGGAACTCTGCATACCTACAGATGGGGGGTGGGGTGGGGTGGGGGAGAGATCAGAGGCGATGTTGACCTGCCAGTGAAGAGCATAGAAGCTGATCAGATAGCCATTCCCCAGCCTAGACTTGCCTTAGACATCCACCACGCGCCCTCGGTTGCGATTCTAATTCCGCAGTCAATTTGGATTGAGGCGAAGCTTTGGAGTGCCCTGCGCACGCACTGTTTCAAAGCCCGCTTCGCTGCATTTGAAATGCTCGGGCCAAAGTCCAGCAGCGCAGAATCGGGGGTTTTCTGCTTCAAAAGAACCTGAACGAATTCATCTCAGCCTGTCCCCAGCCCAACAAGAGCTGCCTTTGTGCTCTGCAGCCGCCGCAGTTTGGAAAGGGTTTCGGCCACGAAGCTGCGCCACTGGCTGTAATGGAATCACACGTCTCCGAGGGGAGACCCCGAAATTAGCGCTCTGCGGAGGTGGCAACAAAGCGGCCTCTTTAGCACTGAAGGCGAGCGTGCTGTTTTATCCTAAAATAAAAACTGCCCAGGGACAGAATCCAGTTCGGTGAGGGAGGACCCTAGAAGCAGGAGAGAGGATAGTTAACACTTTCCCAAGATTTTGCAGTGAACGTAAGTTTTGGAAGGGGCGTTAAAATCTGCAAGGCAGCCGTGTGTTTCCTTCAAGGTTCCGATCCTGTTTACACTTACTAGAAAGTGACAACTTGTTGAACTCCGTTAGTTTGTTGCTGTGGCGCAGAGAAGACTTAACAGATTTTATGGGGTGGGTGTGGTAGCGCCGGCCCTATCATTAGCAACAGTAAAGCGACTGCCTCTGATTTTGAGCTTCATAAAAGCGCAGCCAATTGTTAGTTAGTTAATGTGTTGCATTTTTACTGGTAGAGAGGGGACCCGGCGCTGCTGAGACTTCCTGTTTCAGGGGCCAACAGATTTCGACGGGACTTACTCCAAAGTAAGTGTGCATAGGACTGCAACTTTAGCCCTAAATCACAATACAATAGAATGCAACTCAACATAACGCAGTGCAGTGCAGTGCAGTGCAGTACATCCTTTTCAACTTGGTGAGACTTGTTTCAGATGAAGCATGCCCAGGATCGGACTGAGAGGCTGCCAGTATGTCCCTCCCTATACTACTAGGGTTGTTTATTATAGATTGTGAGCCTGTCGAACAGTGAATGCCAATAATGATGACATATACAATATAGTTTAATATAAAATGCATTAGGCGCGGCGCAAAATTTAAAGGAACAGGTTCCTCTTGTCATGCCCACGATCTTCCTGGAACTTATTTCTGAACAAATCCACACAGTCTGCGCAGGTCTGGCCGTTCAGTTCTAACCGTAATTGACAGGAAAGTTGAATCACATGGGAAACGTGTTAGGAATAAGGTGGGGTACCAGATGCGATCATATTTTCGTTTGTCTGGCAAGGTCGTTTTTTCTTCGCTGTAGATCCCCTCCAGTGCGGAAAAGGGCGAGCTCAGTAGGAGAGAATTTTTTCCTCTCTGCTCGTTTATACTGTCATTGCTTCGAGCCCTTGATCAAAAGCAAAGCTCCCCCCCTCCCTCCAGGGAGTCAGGTGTCCGAAAGGTACACCCAGATCCTAAACAGGCTCCCTCGGACGCCAGTTCCATTGCGATCAAAGTCGGCTGGGCTGGCTAGCAGTGGCGCACTGGCTCCCGCTCTCAGCTTCACCCAATAAAGTCGAATACTTTGCTGTCACCCATCCCACATCCACGCCGCCCCTGGTTTCAATGGAACTGATTCCCCAGTTCCCAAACAGCGTTTCGACTGGGCCATTAGCATATTCTCAGCCAGGCACCAAATGTTCCGACTGCTTTCTAAGCGCAAGAGAAACAAATGACGCCCCGTTTTGAAATCGGGTCAGTGTGTTGTTGTTTTTCCCCAATTGCGGAAGAGCCGGTGAATTCTAACGACGGAAGTAGATGGCCTATCTCCCTAAAAATAAACCCGAGATAGACTCTCTGACCATTGGCGCTTCCCGGATTCCATTGCTGACTCGAGACTTCATATGTCGAGCTGGGTTTTATTGCAAAGGGTCTGACTTGTCACCCAGCACACTATTAAAACTTAATTAAAAGGGGCACACACATACGCTGCAATCCTATACATGTTTACCTGGGATTCCTTTTCCTAAGTAAACATTGCACTGCGTAGGTCCAATCCTACGGAAGTTTTTTTTTCCTGTACAAGCCCGATGGACTTGAATGAGAGCTGCGCAAGGTTGATCAGCATCAGGCTTCACACGACCGGGTCCTTATACACGTATTAAAAAAAGATCGTCCTATTTGCTTCCAAATAAAGATGTGTACAGGAAAATTGAGGCGGAGTGGCCGGATGTTTAGGATCGGTGTTTTCTTTATACTTTTAAAAATATGGCTTGCTTGGAATTTTTGTTATTCAGGTTGAAAAGCCATCCCAATCTGCTACATGTCTTTCTGTTTTGTTTCAGCTCTCATTCAAGTCGGCGAAGCTCCCGCAGGGGAAAGAAACCTAGTTGGAGATTGTGTTCTATAAGCCTATGCATACTTACTTGGGAGCAAGTCCTACTGAGCGCATTGGAATTTACCGAATAGTAGAATGATGCTCAGAAGATAGGTCTCGAAGTGGGGTGTGTGTATGTGTGTATTAAAAAACAAACAAACAAAAAAACCTCCACCGACATGAACAGGCGGTTTCCCCTCCCCGTGATGGGAAGTCATAACCCACAACCTTTCAGTTCAATGGGACAAGAAGACATCCATCCCAGAGTGCATCGCGCACTGTTCTCGCTCTTCTTCGCACGGCAGACTGCCAGAGGGATAAAACCACGTTGAGTTTTGGTCAGCAAAACCCAACAAGCAATCTTGTGGCTCCCCAAACTCTCAGATTTGTTGTGGTATCGAAAGGCCTGTTCGTCAGCAGGCAGGCACTGTTCCTCGACGGTCCGTTTCAAAGCAGCCGAAGTCTCACTCGTGTGGGTTTCAGCTCTCCAAAGCGGGGGAGGGAAAGTTACTGGGTCCGTTTCCACGCAAGGCATGGAAAGCAGACCGTGGAAAGCACAAGGTCCCCGACCCTACGACTGAGGTTTGATCTGCTAGGATAAAGGATTTCTCACTGACAAGCTCCTCCACAGTAACTGGCTTGCGGTAGATCGGAGCCCCGATTTCAACGCAGGGAGAATCTTGCGTTTATTTCCACCCAGTGCGCTTAAGATCTGGGGGCGCTATCCTCTCTTCTGCCCTGATTTGATGGTAATTTTAATTGGCGTTCCTTGTTACTGTTTTTGGACATCTGGGCTGTATTTTGGGCATAGCCGTATCTGTGCTGTATGTTTGGCATAGTTCTCTGGGCTTCGGCAGGCGGGCCAGATAAGTAAACCATAAATAAATAAAACAAATACTCCCAATATTAGACACCTCCACCCTCAGACGGTGAAGGAACTATTTCTTTTTGATGTCTTCAGGTCAAGATATACTACATGTAATTGGAAGCGGCGTGATCCGAAGCATGTGCCCTTAGAAATCAGAGCTGGAGAGTCCTTCGCTTCCAGAGGCGCCTCTGTCGTGGAACTGAAAGGGGCACTTACTGCGGGACAGAGGTTTGCAACGGATTTCACGCAGCCCAAATTTAGTTTATTAGCCCCAGGGAGTGGGACGTGGTGGGGGCTTGAGGGCTCTTTCAGCTTCCGATCTCCAAGCCCATTTCCTTGGGAAGAAGGCCCAGTCATTTCAGCCGGACACTTCGGGATCAGGCTCCTGGGAAGGCGCCCATAGTCATAGTTCACAGTGTAGCGTTATTGGTTTCGGATGTGGATCTTTGTCATTCGAGGTTTTATCATGATGATGATAATTTTGGAAAACCAATCGGGAAGGATGCGTTCGTTGTATGAATAGAGGAGTCACAAAACAAGCAGCTTCGTCTTACAGAGCTACAATTCCCAGTAGCCTTAAAAACTACAGTTCCCGAGATTCTTTGGGAGGAGGTCGTGCTTTAAATGTGCTTTGAATGTATTGGGTGGGCCTGTATCACTTTGCATAATCCCCAAACCTTATTATTTGTAAGTTCTCCTGGTTTGAGATGCTAAAGGAAATTCCCACTATAATGGTGAGTCTTGAAAACTCACGTCTCCTAAGTTACAAACTGCACCTATCGATTGAAATTGACCGCCACATAGATTCATCAATGAATGAATCCCAACCATTTAACCGAACAAAGTTTATAGCGCTGCCTAGATTTGCTTTCACAGATCAACACAGAGGAGAACCTGTTTTGGTGTCTCTAGCCTCTTTAAAATGGACTCAGCCGGATCCTGTTCAAGAGACCGACTTGTTCGTTAATATTCACACGCGGTACAAATAACGTGTTTGTGTGTGTGTGTGTGTGTGTGTGTGTGTGTGTGTGTGTGAGAGAGAGAGAGAGAGAGAGAGAGAGAGAGAGAGAGAGAGAGAGAAGGAGGGAGGGAGGGAGGGAGGAAGGAAGGAAGCCTTAGAAACACGAATACGCAGCTATTGGACGAAGCCGTCCACTCTGACCCACCTGGGGCCAAATCGGAGCCCAGCCAGGCCCATAAAACAGCGCCCCGAACGACGAGAGATTGGATTTGGGATCAGCAATCCTGATTTGCAGAGAATACTAAGAACTTAACCGGAACGGCAGTTCAGCCACCTCCAGCGTTGTAGCCTCTGGGAAGGTGTTAGGGTACTTGGAATCTGAATCTTTGTACTAAGGCTAGTTTTGCAGGTCAAAGAAAACAACGCCTTTCGCCACGAGTGGAATGCATTTAAAAAGGATTGTTGTGTGCCTGTCTACACTGTATCCTGCCACTACTGAGGTCAGTGGCAACTTCCTCACACGATTTCCAGCCCTTCACCACCCAGAGATGGAGTGAACTAATAGATTTTATAACTAGAAAATAGCCAAGCGTCCAGAACTGTATTGGATTGGGAAATAAATTGAAATGAAAGGTAACGGACAACCCCATTTGGATCACTTTAACATGAATGAGCAGCTGCTTTTAGCACTACTTAAAATGTGTTCTGGGTGACAAGTCTGTGATTATTATTTATTAGATTTCTATACCACCCTTCATCTGAGGATCACAAGGTGGTTTAAATATAAAAACACAAAAATGCATAACAAAGTAACAAATAAAACACTTTGTTTTATATGCAAGGATATTGATGGCTCATCTCACCTACCAGTAGCAGAGTCAGGGCAAAACTTGAAGCCAGCATCTGCCTCTCCCTACCCCACAGTGCATATGCTGAAAATCCCAGTCTAGGATGTTTCTGCAACAGATATTGGGCTTCTTGTACAATTCTGGCAGCAAGATATTTCCATTCAGTTGTTTTCTCTGATGTAAGTCATACCAAGTTCTTGTACTTTAACATCTCAGCATTATTTCATTAGGAGTTAAAACATTTTTTTAAATAAAAAAAATCCTTTTCCAGTCTGCTAAATAGGGAATGATGAAGGCCAAAGGAGACAAAGACTAGTGAGCATAGTGAAAAGGGAAATAATTCTTGGCTGTGATTTGCTTTCTGTGGTTCACAATTTGTATAGGTTTCTTTAGAATTTTGCTTATGAGGACTAGAAACCTGCTTTGCCACAAACACGGTCTGAAGTCCAGGGATTCAAAGTTCCACAACACAGGGCGCTAGCATGGCTACACAAATGCCTGTGCATCATGCAATCACCCCCATATGGGAAGTGCTTGCCTCCACTGTTATCCCCCTTCCCACAGCTGTCATTTGGTTTGGATTGCACTGGGAATCAAGGCCATTGCCATAAATAGGCTGCAGAGGAGCAAACATGTCAAACTGTAATCACTCATGAAACAGGCACACAATATGCAATTAACAACCTATTGGAAGTAACTTCACCTGGAGTCAAAGACACTGACTTTCAATGTTCCAGCCTACATGAAGCTCAGTTTTCATACTTAGAAGCATAATAAGGCTTACAGCCAAAATGGGGTTCGGCTCAAGGTATGGCAATAATGCATTGCAATCTTAAACATGGTCTAAAGGTAAAGGGACCCCTGACTGTTAGGTCCAGTTGTGGACGACTCTGGGGTTGCGGTGCTTATCTCACTTTACTGGCCGAGAGAGCCGGCATACAGCTTCCGGGTCATTTGGCCAGCATGACTAAGCCACTTTCTGGCGAACCAGAGCAGCGCACAGAAACACCATTTACCTTCCTGCCAGAGAGGTACCTATTTATCTACTTGCACTTTGACGTGCTTTTGAACTACCAGGTTGGCAGGAGCAGGGACTGAGCAATGGGAGCTCACTCTGTTGCAGGGATTCAAACTGCCAACCTTCTGATCAGCAAGCCCTAGGCTCGGTGGTTTAACCCACAGTGCCACCCACGTCCCTAAAATGGTCTACTCAGCAGTAAATCACATTGAATTCAGTGGGCCTTACTCTCAGTTAAGTGTGTCTAGGATTGCAGCTTCACCGAAGCTCTCTTCAGGCATTACTCATGTGAGAAGCATGTTGAATGGAGTTAAACATGCACTGTTTTTCCCCATGCCTTCCCCTTTCAAGCAAGTAATGTCTGAAAGAGGGCTACTGGTATCCACCATTTTAATTTAGTAGCTTCTTCATGGGCACTTCTGTTGATGGACATCTATCAGAATTATATTCCACACTTTTCCCAAGGACTTCAAAACAGTATATATAGCTCCCTCTCTTCTTTTAACTCCATCCCTGGAAGGTAAGTTAGGTTGAGCAAGTGGACTGTGGCCATCCTGTATGCTTTGTTGTCAAGGCTCCCCATTCTAAGGTCACATCCACATCTCATACAACTTAAATAGTTGTGGCTTCCCCCAAAGAATCTTGGGAACTAAGAATCTTGGAGACCCTTAACAAACTACAGATTCCAGGCTTTTGGAGGAGAAGCCATAACTGTTAAAGTGGTAAAGGACTGCTTTAAACATATGGTGTGGATGTGACAAGTCACACACCACGAATGGGAAACTTTTCAGAGTAGAAATGGCATTCTTCCTGAACAGAATTCCACTGCTGAGATTTTAACCTGGACAGCTCAATTCTGAAATGTCTTAAAGTGAGAATACTTGGACATCAGTGAATTTACAGCTAGCAACTTTGCACAACTGATTTTCACTGCACTTTCTTTCCAAGTGAGTGTGCTTAGGGTTTTGGACTGCATCTTCTTAAATCCAAGTGTTGGGCAGGTAAGTCTGAAAGCTGAAACCATCTGTTTAGCAGCATTTTCATTTTAAAAAATGAATTATGACAGGAGACATTAAAATACAGATTGCAATTCAATACCCAAATCTTTGTGTGCAGTAAATAGCTGGCAAGACGAATGTGCAATTTTCTATTTATCGCAAACCCAGCCATAAAATATATTAGAGGTCCATACTGCTTTGGTTTTCCCTACAGTGGTCTTAGACAAAGAGAAACATTTCCAAACCATATTAACTTGAAGACATTAATGAAAACAGACAACATGATAGGAACTTTACTGTGTCAGGGAATGTATAATATATTCTAAACACAGCCACAACATATTAATACATCTTTTTTATTTTTATTGACTGAAGCCTTGATTTTTGTCTTAGCTTTTCTATTTCAACAGTATTTCTGAGTGGGTCAAGGCTCCAGTGGGATATAATGACACCAAAGTAAATAGAAGAGTTGTTTCTCCAGATTCTGTCAGCAATTTGTACCACGCTAACCGAAACATTGCTTCAGTAAGAAAAGCATACATGCATTGAAGTAATGCAAACAACATTAGTATCAGTGGCATGGAAGGGACGGACTCATCATGAGGCTACAAAAGGGTAGATTTTGACCGATACTGAAGTAATAGGCTAGGACAAAATTGTTGTGTGATGTTAAAAGTTATACTTTAATTCTGGAAAATAGGGTAGCAGACCTGAAAAGTAAGAAGACTGCCAATGTACCACAAAATAATAAACATAATTTGGAATTATGAAACAGATCTTAATATCACACTACTGAATTTTAATGTGCTGTGAATGTGCATTCATTCACCCCACTGGGGTGTGCAACTGCTGGGGAGAAATTGATGCATTTTTTACACAAAACATATTTACATCATTAATATGTTTGGAATAAGATGGACATTCCACATTTTACTTTTTAACAGATACATATTCCAATCTACAAAGCAGAGAAGCAAAATACCTAGATTTGGGCCAATTTGATTTTGATTTGTTTTGCTTGATTGAGAGGTACAGGAAATGAGTTTAAACACATGTACTTAAATCCAACTGTGGATCAGGCTATCTCGGTCACATACCACTGCACAATCACAAACCATTATTGTACGTATACATCCATTTGTTCACCGGATCATACCAGCCATTTTATAATAATTCCATACATGCTTTTAAACCATACTGCAAAAATAAATTTCAGATACAAATATTGTAATTTCTCTGATATTTATAAAAGAACTTAGCCAAAGAAGAAGAAAAGGTGGGAAATCATGCAGCGTAAAATAAAATACAGCATACATGGAGCTGAGGAACTTTCCATCTGCAGAATCCAAAAAGAATGGCAATGCACAGGCTCACCATATGTTTTAAATGCTGAAGGTCCAATGACTATTTCAAAGCTTTTGCCTTCTTTTTGCCACTTCCCCATCCACCGCTGAGCTGAACTGGATGGTCTCGAAATGAGATCCGCTCTTTGTGCGAGGGCCCCAAAGGTGATCTTTCAGGCACAGGTGCATCCTTTTCTACACAAGAAGAAATTGGTATGAAAATGCTGTTGCTCAAGTCATCTTTAAAACAACAACAACAACAACAACAACAACAACAACAACAACAACAACAACAACAACATAGCAGCCTCTCATCATGCCTAATTTTGTTACTTAGTTCCTAATTCGAAAAGTTTTAGCAGAAAATCTAAGCTACTTTAAAGCCATTAACTGATTAAAAACTTTGATCTCAATGGCAATTTGTGGATATTTAATATGTGTGTGCTCTCTCACACATGTGTTTCTTCTGAATAATTGCAGATAAAACATTCATTGGCCGGGAAATCACACTAACCACATTGGCGGAAATAAGAGATGTGCAGAGTGACAACAATGTGATCAGCACTGAATACTATTTCACAAGGGAATGCCTCTGATTAAGCATATACATTTTAAACACATAGTTAACACATTCACAAATTGCATTGATAATTCATTCACATTTACATGCTATCTCACAACTGAGATTTGTAAAAAGCATGGGCAGGAACAGTATTTTAGGAATATTAGAATCAAATTGAAAAAATCCAGACATATAATTTACATATTCATTGTTTCCTTTTTGTGTCCAATTATTTCTTCGTCATTTGCACATACCGTATTTCATGAACACATAAGTGGCACAGAGATATCATTTTTATGGATTCTGGCATTTTTTAACCACATGAAGAAAATTCCAGATGATTTATAGGGCCAACGGGTTACTATTTCAATTTCTCAGCCCAACATACGCTCGCCAGACTTCCACCAAGGGAAAGACAGAGGAAGTCACCATTTACTCCACTGAATAAGAAATGGAGAAAGCTGACCTAAATATTGAATTTTTATTCAAATCTTAAGTCTTCAATGGTAACTATGTAGCTGTCAATAACACCTTCAGAAATTTCTGAGTACTACATAGGGCTCCAGTCAGCCTCAAACAGGAGCCATATAGCACTCTCTGGGGCTTGTCAGATGTAGTTTTATCACTTCCCTCCACTATACAATATAGTGATCATGGTAATGGGTTCAGGATGAGGGCTGGCTGCCCATCCTGAATCTGAGTGCTTCATTGCTCTATAACTGCTACTGTCGGTGGTTGAATACAGCACTGCATGTGTGTGTGTGTCGCTTGCCACAAAATGTTCCTGGCCTCCAGGGTAACCTTAGCTTAATTTGACTAATTCCTCCATACCTTCATCATTCCACAGTCCATCTGCCCACAACCACACTGTGATAATGTGCATTCTGTGCTGGATGCAGGTACATTTTGGGGGTGCTGCACACACATATCGTTCCTGTCTTGCACCATACATATATATAAGGCTCATCCTGCTGGAAGGGTTATAATCCATTTTGTACCGAGAATGAACTTCTCAAGTGCTTTCTGTCTCCCTGTGTACACAGAGGGCGCTTTTTCATGTCATCTTCTATTGGGGTGGACTTTCTGACATTGCAAGGCCTGTGCCAATTCACATTTTCCAGTCTAGCTACATGCACTAGGAAAAGCAGGGAACAGACCATGGGTATAACCTCAGATTTGTATTGATTTAGATTGATGGGGCAGGGCAGCTGCCCCCTTGCCCTCCCTTGGCTACACCCATGGAACAGACTGTATATTGATAAATCAGTACATCAGTTTCTGTAGTCTCTTTTTAGGGACAGCTAGCATTTTGAATGACCAAAAATAATTTCAAAAAAGTACTATGGAACAACATGTGCTCACCTGCAGTGTGGCATTACATCATTTCTGCCCACAGCCGGGAGGCATGGGGACACAAATTTAGGGGAGTAGATAACACCAATGTGTTGGTGTACATGTACTAGTTGGTATACATACCCACCTATGTGTACAGACAACATGGATAGTGGTGGCTGCTTTGCCTAGTGAAGAGGTGTACAATTAAAAAGCACTATCTACAAAAGTGCTTCACACTGTGAACATAGCCTAATTGTCCATTTCACACAGCGTCCCCAGTTTCTGGTTCATGCAGACATTCAGCACTTCCCAAAATGGAAATGAGAGTGCACATTGAAAACAATGCAGAAATGAGTCATTATAGTTGTGATTAAGCTGTACTGCGCCCTGCCCCCAAAAGCAAAAGACAGGAATTTCTGTCTTTCATTTTAAATGTGAGCCCAAAATTCCCTCTCCAGGCAATTAGAAGTCTTGCTCATATTTTTCTCATCACTATTCTTTCGACATTCTACAGGTCATGGAAGCTCACAGGTCCCCCCCCCCCTTTTTATACAAAAACCTTTCACATAAACTTTTGCATACCTAATTAACAAGTATGTGAAAACCAGAATCATGGGTTGTATCCAAGTAAGTCCAACTCAGAGTAGAGCCATTAAAATTAATGTCTGGTCATGCCCATCATTCTTAGTGAGTCTATGTTGGATATAGCCACTTGCTTTTAGGTGGTCTCATTTTGCTTTCAAACAGACACTTGCCTACTTAGGTTCACTATTAGAAGGAATGTGTAATTTTAATGTAATTCCACATATTAAATTAGGAAAATATGCATCTTTCCATTTGAGTACACACCAGCTGGTGCCAACTTCAGTTCCTTGAGATGCATAAGTCTTTTGCAAGTATATTTCACAGTATGCGTTTTGTTTATACATTTGCAGTGTATACAACACGGCTACTAAAAGTGGATATGGCCTCTAGATGGATGTGTTTATAGTCAAAATCATCCAAAGCCTCTGATATGGCTTCGTCTGCTAAATGAAGGTAATTCAATGACTTTAAAAATATTAAGAAGAGCTGGTTGGATCAGTCCAGTGGTTTTCAACCAGTGTGCCATGGCACCCTGGGGTGCTTTGAATGATGGTCAGGGGTGCCATGGGCAACACTGGTCTCTGTCCCTCTTCCCTTCCCTCCCTCCTCTGATGCCCTCTCATGTCTCTGCCTCCCAAAAGCCTTGAATGGATGTTTGTCATAGCAGCCCTGGCTACAAGTTTCCCAGGTGAATGGTGCCTCTGGGGCTGGCCAGGGGGTGCTTCCCAGGCCCCTGTGGGGCAGTGTGAGAAGGCACCTCTCTTTGGGGTGGGCAGCTCAAAGACTGGGGGGGGGGAGCAGCTGTGGTTGCCCAGAGGACTCCCAAGAAGAGGGGAGAGGAGAGGAGGCTGAGGGAACACGCCACAAGGGAGGGTGTTTGAAAAAGGGTGAGAGGCTGCCAGCTCTGCGAGCAAAGGGTGACATAACTGGGCTCCTGAGCCCCACAGGGGTGCTGCAGAAAGAATGTAGTGGGTCAAGGGGGCCGTGGACTCAAAAATGTTGAAAACCTCTGGATCAGTTCATTGATCTATCTAGCTATCCATTGGCCAACACCCAGTGGCCAAACAGCTGCCTCTGGGAAGCTCCCCCCAAAAGACCTAAGCAAAACAGCAATCTACTCATTTGCAATTCCCAGCAGTTGCCATTGTAATACTTTAGCCCCAATCCAGTTAAGTGTAATCATGACCAAGTCCTGTTGATATGGACAAGCCATAAACTTAATTCCATCACTTTCAATGGCGCAATGAGATGTGACACAATAAATCTGTTATCAGGAACAACATTTCCCCATAAGTTAAAAGGGGTGGGTGGGAGAGAGATGCAATAGAGATGAGATATGGAAATAAGGGTGAGAGCAGGGAGGCAGTTAACTCTCTCCCCCCCCCCCAACTTGGTTTTTCTAATTCATTCCTGCCCTAAGCTGCGAATTATCCCATGAAAGAAAACATAGCCACAAAGCAAACAGCAACCTTCGGGTGTGAGATTCAAACTGTTGTGAGAAAAGGGTTTAAAAGTTGCACTCCCAGCACCAGGCTCTGGGTTGATTCATACCTCTGTGGCTGCATTTAATGCTTAAGAAAATGCCTTCACAGTAAAATGCTGATCACATATCGTGTCTAGTTTGAGCCTTAGTCACAATTAACTTTAACTGTGTCCCAGTCTTTGCTTCAATCCTCTGGCGCTTAGAAGTATGTAAACTAGATTTGTGTGTGTAAACCATGGGTAGGCAAACTAAGGCCTGGGGGCCAGATTCAGCCCAATCGCCTTCTAAATCCGGTCCGTGGACAGTCCTGGGAATCAGTGTGTTTTTACATGAGTAGAATGTGTCCTTTTATTTAAAATGCATCTCTGGGTTATTTGTGGGGCCTGCCTGGTGTTTTTACATGAGTAGAATGTGTGCTTTTATTTAAAATGCATCTCTGGGATATTTGTGGGGCATAGGAATTTGTTCACCCCCCCCAAATATAGTCTGGTCTCCCTCAAGGTCTGAGGGGCAGTGGACCAGCCCCCTGCTGAAAAAGTTTGCTGTCCCCTGGTGTAAACTCTATAACCCTGCTTCTTTAACAGCTTTCACCAGAACTTATACCAATTACAAGAAGTTGCACTTAAGATTAGAACAGCAGTATTAAGGGGAAAAAATAGATGTGGTTCATCTTATGTGACTGAGTTGCATCCAGACATTTCCCTATGTGAATGGAAGGATTCCTTCTTGTACAAATGGTACTCTAATCCAGTGGATGCTTCCACTCACTGGATGCTTCTGCAGGAGGCAATTTCCGCTGATCTCTTCCTTGCTGCAGTCACTGCATACACTGTTCCGGAGTCCCCCCCCCCCCTATGGAGCAGAGGGCTGAAGAAGTAAGAAGGAATTGCTGAAAACTGTCTCCTCCCCTTTCACCCTCGGAAGCCCCCAATTAGTGAGACTCTTCTTCAGGCAAGCCTGGATTCAACCCATGCTGTTTGGTTAATCAGAGATAACTCTGGACTTATAGTGAACTTTCCCCATTAAAATTATAAGAACCAGATAAGGATCTCTATTCTAAGAGCAACACTGATGTTAATCCAGTTATGCCTTTGGTGAGGTTTCTAATTAAGCCAAGTGAGAAAGCAACATTATTGAGTTTGTCTGCTTCCTTAACTGGAGGCGTAACTTTAAGGTTGGAAAATTGTGATGAGGAAAAGGTAGGTGGGAGGAACAGCATTAGAGTTTTTGAAACTGTAATTTTCTTGTGAAAGAGTCAGTCCCTCATTTTGTGTTTAGACTGAAGAAAGTGCTCAGGGCTATTGTTTTGGTATGACATCTTTGATTCAATAATTGTCATTATAAGTTGCTGCCTCTTATAAATTTTATGAGGGTATGAACTATTTCTTTGTCTATCTTTATGAAATCTATTTTCTTATCTTCCTTACTTCCTACCCAGCCTTTGTATCTCTGAGTCTGTTTTCATTTATAAAAATATTGTTCTGAAGTGGTTTGGCACTTCGAGAGATTTGGTGAAAAGTGTTACAAGACTACCACTTAAATAGCAATAGGATGCAATCTATCCTGAGCATCTCTTCCAAAAAGATCGTGGAAAGGAATGAGAATTGTGCAACTGTACTCTAAGCTTCCTTTCATTCTAATATGGCTTGGGTAAGAACAACAACAACAAAAGAAATCCTGCTGGGCTGTATCTAAAACTTTGTATTAGGGACTTGAGCTTCAAAATGTGATTTTCATTTGATAAATAAAATAAAATGTTTACTTTTATTTAATAATGGTATGAGCATTATCTTTCCTAAAAGATACCCACCAATCTGCTTATTTATTTCATAAACTGTATCCTCAGTAAAGGAACCTGTATTATTGAATTTGATGTTAAGAGCCACAGTGTATCCTGTAGCTTCAAAATCCCACACAGAACTACATGGGGAAGTGCAAGTGTGACTTGCAACATAATGTTGTGGCCTGGGGTGCTCCTGTTTAGGTTTCAGACAGACATTCCTCCATTCCCCTTATACCCTGGTTTTCTGTGCCCCTGCTCCACCTATCAGTCTAGTGTGCCCACTAAACACCAGTAGTCACCGGGCTTCATTTTGCCAACTTTTAAGGATTTTGCTCCCCTCCCTGTGGTGTTATTTTGGCTACATAAGTTCCAGCATTTGAAAAACAGATTTCACTGTATGTATATATGATGTGACATTGCCTCTCATAACTTCAGCAGCGTTATTCAGGTGCTGGATAATTTCTTATTGCATTGCTTTTATAAATATATTTTTGATGGAGAAGAGAGAGGACATTCTTAAGTGGACAGTTATGGCTTCTGGAATCATTGCCTTATTCCTTTCTGCCATTTAGAAAATGTATGTTGTGTACCAAGCATAATATGGGTGTAAGTAGGTGTAGCAAGAGAATAATGATTTATAGTGATCTTTATCTTCCTATCTGATACATCATTGTTAACAGAAAGTCAAGGAACTCTGGGAAAAACCAATCAGTAAATTCTCCTGTGTGAACTCCATAGAAACACACAATAATTTTGCCGCAGCAGAGCCACTACTTCATCAAACAGCAATCTTAAGTGCTGATGTCTATGTAGCTTAACTGGGCCACTGGGAAACAAAAGAGAGATACCAACATTCTTGGTGTAGCATTGAGGGATTAAAAATAGAAGAAAAAACCCTCTGTGGGGAAAAACTCCAAAATAGCCTAATAATATATAAGATTCACAATTGATGGGGTGGGAAAAAGGAAAGTGGAATATAGTACCCACGAATAAGGAATGACTGGCTGGTTTGGACTCTGAACACTTCACACTATAACATTCTGTTACAAATCTCAACTTGCTGCATGGCTCCTAGCTAAGTTTACAGTACAGTACCAAACATATTGGTACTGCCCTCAACCTCCCCATCTCTAGTTTTTCTTGAGAGTTCTTCATGTAGGATAACCCTTCATTTCAAAGTCAACAAATGTGTTAGGAGGAGACAAAAGGAAACAAAAAAGAACAGAGTTCTCTGCTTATGATTGTTACCAAAAGGCCGATATTTCATTGTAATGTTTCTGAGATCACAAGCCCTGTTCTTGTCAAACTAATGCCACAACAACCACACATTCATACACAAAAGCTACTCTTTATAAAACCACAATTACAATAACAGATAAATACAGAATTGGCTTTTTCCCAGTCCAACCTAGTACTACATCAAGTTTTGTGCATATAAACCATTACTGCCTTGATATGTTTTCACAGGAGCAGCAAGCCATAACCCTGGAAGCTGAATTCCTGGAACAGAAGCACCATGTTCTTGAAGCACCATTCCAGAAATTGCATACATGGTGGACCTAGCAAAGGTTCTGAGGCTTCTGGTGCCACATGAGGTCAATGATCTTATTATCCCTTTAGTAGATCAGAAGCTTCAGGCATGGAATGTGGGAGTCTTGCATGCTCCAAGGACTCTGTTGCAGTAAGAGCAGTCAGATGCCACAGCAGAGGCCTCACAGTATAGAAAAGGGTGCCCTCAAAATGTACCCAGGCTGCTCTACATCTGTGTCATATGCATTCCCCAGAGCTGGCATGAAATAACCTGAGTCTGCTCTTGGAATACTTCTGCCTGAATTGGGAAGTCCAAGGTATTTGGGTTGGGGTGGAAGCATCCTTTATAATCTATAGCATTTGGCAAACTGCATGTGTGTTTAGTATTACAATGTAAAATTTTGTGACCGTTACAATGAAAAAAGCGTTTGCTAGACACTTAGGAGATTTAAATTATTTGTACCCAGCTACTCAAAATTTCAATAATATTTTGAGTCAGATTTTAAGGTGCCTGCATGTACAAAAAACCTGCAGAATTAATTGTGTGCTGAAAAGACTTCTTAAATTTGAATAAATGCTCCTTTCCCCCAGGCATTAAGTTCTCTTCTCTTTAATCTATTTTCTTTGCTAATGATTTGTTCTGTGCGCTCTCTCTCTCTCTCTCTGCCCTCCCCCCCCCCCCGACTAAATCTTCTATTCTTTAACAGATGTCAAAGTTGACATTGGAACTTTTATTGGAGGGGGCAGGAAGAAAGAAAAATAGAGACTTTGCAAATCAGTGTATTGGCATACCATAAAGTCTGCTAAGACGTCATAGAATTTTCACCAGTCTATCTAGAACTCTGTGACGTATTTTATAATTTATCCAAATCCTTTACCATATTGTATTACTTAGCAGCAAAGACAGCATGGTTGTGTGTGAGAGGAAACCAGCTATTTAACAACAGTGACCAGAACAAATCTTTTGCTGCAAAATGTTTACATCAGTTTGAAGTTATATGAAATAAGTAGAATTTAGCAGGTTGGAGTTGAGTAACTCTTTTGTTATTTTTATTCTTTAAACAACGTTTCTTGGGTCTGTCCTGAAATCATTTATTTAAATATTTAAATCATATGTGCATACAATGATAACTGGTGAAAGCTTTTTTAAAGATAATGTACAATCAACAACTGTAAGCCTGCTAACACGACATGTACACACACACACACACACACACACACACAGAAATAATCACAGGAGAGGATTAGGCATAGGCCTCACAATCTTTTAGTGAATGAAAAACTGTCCCCCCTCACTGGCAAAGGGAAACTTTTACTGAGAAGGATGCACCATTTATCTTTTAAAAAAGCAAATAATGGAACTCATTGATTTCTAATCTATGTATTTCTATCAATTCAGTTTGCAGAGTGTGCCTTTCTCCAGGTCCAAGTCAACGAATGATATTTTCAAATAGATTTACTTATTATTGCAATTATTTATTTTACCATGGTAGGAAAAATGTAAAAGTGTTGTAGTCCTTTATATTATTAAGAAAAAGTGTTTCAGAGCATGACTGTTGCATGTGTTGCAATCTTACTCATGTTTATTCAGAAGCAAGCCCCACTTTGGGCTTTCCCAGGGAGTATGCAGAGGATTGCAGTCTTAGACTTCTTAGAATGTGAAATAGCCCAGACCAAAAACAAAAACAAAGGAAGTCTAGAGTTGCCATGAAAGAATTCTCTTTTGAAACTAAGAGGAGTTTCATAAAAGCATTCATCTTTGGAATCAAATTAAAAATATTAGCAAAAATCACTGGGGCATACAAACTCTCCAGTGCCAAAAGCAGCTAATTGACTCTCTAAGCCAAAATTACACTAAGCTTGAAAATTGATTCTCCAGATTTCTTAGAAAAATTAGATAGAATATAAATGAACATAGTAATGCAACAGACCTCAGCTTTATTCACTAATAAGTACCTTTGAAACATTATTATGTCTCAATCTTATTTTTTCTTATAGTTTTTAAATACTAAAATATTTCTGATTACTTTTTCTGGTAAACCACGTATTTCTACCTGTCCACCAATTCTTTATAAAAGCGCTATTTAAATATATGTTTCTGAATAAAGGCTGCCTGGTTCTTGTATTCAACATACACTTGCATCCTAAGCATTTCTGCCAACTCCATCAGACATTTTCTATGAAGGAATCATAACATCAAGGAGTGTGATGCTATACTGGTATAGTTTTGGTATGCCCAAACTTTGCAAGTTGTATGGTAGCAAAGCAAATCTTAGTGTTAGACTTATCGCAGTAGGTGCTTAACTGCTGTTTGTGGATTAATTGCATACTATACTCTTTTTTTGCCTTCAACTTCTGTAAAAAAAAGTACACTAAACTGTTCATGTCAAATTACTGATTTAATACTTATGGATTAAACAATTAAAAAGACAGAAGACTCTCATTTTAAATCAAAGCTGCACTACTAAAGTGAATGAAACCATGCCATTTGTCTCACTGAAAGCTACCAATGAGCAAGTGGTTTCAGGATTAGGCCTTAAGCGGCAGACAAATACCCATCTTCAAGAAACATCAAAGGGTTTGGTAGGGCCTAGAGGAATAAGTAACTAAATTATAGGTTAAACAAAATCTCTGATGATTCTAATTTTCCACGTGGTTTTATGCACACACATTATCATACACATTCTCTTTAAATCAATTTGTCAATCACTCTCCCATTCATACACATCTAGAGATATATGTATGCAGTGATATCCCCACAAAATGTTTAGGGGTACTCTCATTTTCCTACTCATATTGAAATACTGCCCCTCAATGAGGCCAAACTTAGATTCACAAAATGTTTAGGGGTATGCATACCCCTGTGTACCCCCAGAAAAAGCACTGTATGTATGTATATGTCTATACATACGTACATATCTCTTGCTCTGGATATGCCAGATACACATTTCTGTAGTTCTATGTTATCTACATGCATACACTAACATTTCAATATATCTATAGGCATACATTTTATATTCACATAAAAAGTAAGGGCAGAAGTAGAGACGAAACCACCACTGTCCTGCAAGGAATGTGTCATTTGATGCTAAGCCCTGTCAGGTGATTCAAGCTTTATCTAGCTGATTATTAAAAGGAAAGTACAACTTACTTGAAGGTCCTGCAGAGTGTCTGTGTGGCTGATTATTTTTTTCTTTGTTCTGAGTCAAAGTACTTCCACTGGTCATGGAAACAAGCTCTAAATCCGTGTCTTCTCTCCTTACAGGGCTTGTCTGGAAGCAGTGAAAGAGAATGTACACAATCAAGAAACAAAATATGACATTTTCTGAATGCAGCTCACATTACTCTCAAATAAACAAGCCGGCTCTGTCAAACAATCTTCTTCAGAATGATCCCACAATCCTTTATTGCTGCCCAGTCTGAACAAATGCACTATGTCAAAGCATTTTTGTAAATAGGAGGCGATCTTAAAATTGTGGTTTGTGATCAGAATCAGTGCAGCAACAAAAGACAACATTTTAGTACAGTAATTTTGAAGAAAATAAATCTTGCAGACAACTGATGAAACCTTAAACAGCTTAAGATCATTTACTGAGCAGTCTATAATTTAAAGTCAGAGTTGAAAGCCAGAAATGTTATATTTGATTATTTTTTTGCCATATTTGTGCTTAATCCAGAGCAAGTATCAGTTCTATCAATCAAACACTGAGTGAGTAATTTCATCTTTGCTACCTAACTAAACCTTCAGAAGAGTTTTTATGTACAGCTTGCATAAGATAATTATATTAAAATGTAACATATTGATGGATTTAAAAGAATAGAACAGAAAAAAGTTCTTTCATGTCAGTATGTTTTTAGATTTAGAATGGAGATTGAATAGAGAAATTAATTCAATGGCTTCAGCAATGCACATATCTGTACATTACAAATACTGGTCTTTCAACCATAAATCCTTGTAAGTAAGACTATTTATGTTTAGATTTATTTTCATGTAAGGATCACAGCCTATGAAACTGAAATGTACATACGAATTTAATTTTGCCGAGTTTAAAAATGTGTTATTTGTGAATGCAATGCTGCATTTAAGTTTTAAAACATAAATAAAATTACAATTCATAAATGTACTAACATTTTTAGTGAAATTAGTTGGTGCATCTGCAAGAAACTTAAAATACACTTACATCTTATTGAGGGAGGACCTAAGAATACAGTACAGTCTTTATTTCTCAATTATTTCAATGGACTAAGTGCTCTCAGCTTCTGAAGTGTATCTGTAATGACTGTGGTGATTCCAAGATCTTGGCAGAACAAATTAATGCAGTCATTCAGTGTTTGTCCACTCTTATAGACTGGAGTAGACTTCAGGTTTCTTGGATCTAGTTTGGTTTTGGTTTTTAATAGAACCCCAAGACCTACAAACTGGAACCATGTGCAGAAGACAGTTGGAATTAAAGAACAGGGGGCCTCTGAGAACACTCTGAGCCTATGAACTTGGTGGACACATTTCAGCAGCCTAATTTAGCTAGAAAAAAGTAATTATGTTGCTGTTGTTCCTAACAAAAATAAGAGACCCTTCCTGCTCAACTATTAATTGCCAGAAATCTAATTGCCAGTTGACCCTGATCTAAATTCTCCCAATCTGTTATACAAACATCTGTTTTATCCACTTCATTTGCGATATAGTCTTGCCCCCTTTTTGGAGAAGAGAGGTTTTGCCATGCTGATCCATGCTTTTGTAAGTGTGCTTCATTGAAGGCTGTCCATGAAGACAGACAAGAAGCTTCAACTAGTGCAGAATTCTGTTGCCCATCTCTTGGAAGAGGCTTACATTTGGGAATATATTCATCCTACTTTACAAAGACTAGACACCTTCTGGACTTAATTTAAGGTGGCTCTTTTAAAATCCCTTTATAGTCTGGCACCTACAGGTTTCTTAAAGTTCACCTCTCTCTAGATTAGCTGAGTTACTGCCTTAGCTATGCAAGGTTGTTCCTACTCCATGTGCACACATGTGAGGTGAAGACATACTTTTATCTTAATGATTTTGAGGCTGTAGAACAGGAGTCACCAACCTTTTTGGACCAGTGGGAAAATCTGGAATTTTGAGAAATTGCTGTGGGCACCACTCACAAAATGGCTGCTATGAGGGTGTATAGGAGAGCCCAAGACAGTGCAGACAGGGACTGAGCAGAAAGAAAAAATACTTTCTCAATTATTGCGGACTTGTGAGGAAATATTTCATTGCACCAGATGAGGTCCTGGTGGGCATACTGTTGGCCAAGGATGCCATGCTGATGAACCCAAGAACAACCTATTTGATGAGATACTTTGGCCTTGCGTCCTATTTATTTATTTGCAACATTTATATCCTGCCTTTCTTCCATGGACCTCAAAGTAGGATACTTTAGTCCTCACCACAACTATGTGAACTAGGTCAGACTGAGTTTGCATGACCTGCCCAAGGTCATTAAGTGAGGTTTATTACATAGCAGGGTTTGAAATAATAATAATAATAATAATAATAATAATAATAATAATAATAATAATAATAATATCTTTATTGTCATTGCCCCCTCTCGGGTTCTCCCAGTCCTAGTCTGTGCTTAAGCACTAAAACATACCTCTGGCAGAATGCTTATGGCCACAAAGTGGACACTGTGGTGCTGCGTTTCTGCTGCTGCACAGTCTACTGTACTGATTGTTATTTTAAACACTTATTGCTGGTTTTTATTCTTTTATTCTGCTGGGAGTCATCTCAAGTTTTCAATAAATGTTTTGAAATTAATATATTCACGAGGTAGAAGCTACCAATTAACATGTCTGGCTGTATCAAACAGGTCTTAAAGAAGTAGCTTGATCTCTTTGTGGGCTTATACAAAAAAATAATCTGGGTTACTAGTCATTCAGACTGGGGGTAAAATTCATTCCTCAAACATAATTCAGAGATAAATCTGTATTATTATTATTATTATACTGTGAACAAAACCCATCCACATATTTTGTTAGTGTATTATGTTGTTCGTCAGAGGGGATGTAGCATACATGTGAGTAAAGTCAGTTTGCTATTCATACACAAGTAATTATTTTTGAGTGGTACTCTGTTGTTCACACAACAGGATTCAGCACCCACCCTAATACAGTGGTACCTCAAGTTAAGTACTTAAATCATTCCAGAGGTCCGTTCTTAACCTGAAAGTGTTCTTAACCTGAAGCACCACTTTAGCTAATGGGGCCTCCTGCTGCTGCTGCGCTGCCGGAGCCCGATTTCTGTTCTCATCCTGAAGCAAAGTTCTTAACCTGAAGCACTATTTCTGGGTTAGCAGAGTGTATAACCTGAAGCATATCTAACCTGAAGCGTATGTAACCCGAGGTACCACTGTACATTGTCTATTCTCCCTGCACCTCGAAATCTGAGGTACTGCTGAAAGTCAATGTGCAATTGAACAAGTGGAACAAGGGCTCACAACTCATGTTTATTTCTAAACAGCCCTTTACCTATGTAGATCACAGGCTGGTTTACAAAGCAATCACATAAAATATAATGAAAAACTAAAATCGCAGCTAAAACATTTCCCCCAATAGAATACTTCCAGTAATTGAGTAAGAACTTGAATGTTCATGCCAGTAAGACACTCTCCCTTATCTTCAAAAAGTCTTAATGAATAAATTAAGCTGGTGCCAAACAATAGTTACTGAGGGGGTTTATTGTAATTTTCCACAGTTGAGGTGCCATCACAGAGAAGGCCTTGCTTTGTGTCACCACACAACAGTGGGACTAAAAGTAAGGCCTCCCTGTTGATCTAAAAGCATGAGCAGCATTGCAGATGTGCTCCTTTAAGTAACTGTGTTCCTAGTCATTCCGGGCTTTTGAAATCAACACCTTACATTGCACTTGGCAGCTTATTGAATGCCAGTCCAGCTCCTGGCGGACTGGTAATGACACATGCAAAGGGGATAACCCACAATTGAGGGACAGATGACAAATGCAAAGGGCTTATGAATTATGTATATATGCAGATTTGATTTTACACAGCTCTAGTATTCAAAGAAAGGTCTCACCCTGATCTCAGAAGCATTTATAGGACAATCATATGCATATTTACCCATAAGTAAGTCACACTGCGTTCAGTGGGGCTCACTGCCAGTTAAGAATGCACGGGACTGCAATTGTAATCATTTTTTAATGCTGTACACTGAGTTAATGTTGTGCCCTGAGATCTTTTGATAAAGGGTGGCATATAAATTTAATAATAATAATAATAAATGTCCAGATTTTAAAAAACCAATTACCATGGTAAAAACAAAACATCTTACCACATGTTGAACTCTTCCTCCCTTGATAACCTCTGGATCTATCTCAGGTAAGAAATGTTTGCTATACAGTGAATGGAAAATGACAAATATGTCAGTAACAGAATAAAATGCATCAGAATACTAAAGCTAGTATCCAATGAACTATTTCAATTGCTCCAAGGGCTTTGGTATACCCAGTGAGATGTTTGCCTTATCTTTGAGCAACAAATTTAAACCACACAACACACTGCTTCCTCCCAGTCTTCTCCCTATTTCAAAAGTGATTTCCTAGGCATGTCAAGTGGGGTCTTGTATGACAAACCTAAAGCTTGCTTGGGCACACATAAATATCACTATTAAACAATTTATGGAGAGCATTTTACAATTGTCTCATGGCAATGTATGAATACCATAAACACAGCTAAACGTATTTTAACAGTATAAAAACCCCCAACTAAATATCGGTTTGAGAACAATACAAAATAAACGCTTAAGGCAATTACTAGGTCCTGTCCTTAAGTGTACATATTTACCTGTTGGCAAGCTTCACTGTAATCAATGGGACTTCTGGATAAACATATCTTTCCAACTCTACAATTCCATGATTCTATGATAGTTAGCATTGGGCTGTATGACACCTACTGCTTAGAAACTGCAGGTCGTCAAATGTTTAGCTAAATATCATTAAGAATTTTGGCTCTTATTTTCAGTGGGTTTAAGGAATATTATTTTTAACAATCTGGCTCAAACAGATAAGGAAGTCATTCATTGCCAGAAAGTTTAAGATAAAATTCTCAAAATGCAAGTTCTTTAATAGCTAGAAATTTATCGAATTTACTAGTGTATTGAAAGAGTATAAATTACACTTATCATTATCCAATCTTATTCAAGCAGTCTATTATATAGCAGTAATCTTGGTTTTGGTTAGATAAGTCTATCAGTTATTTGACCACATGGCTTCTGATTCCTTTCCAGTTGATGTTTTGCCATCAAGTTGAGGGTAAGTAGGATCAGTCATAATACCTAAATTATCCTAACAAATGCTATTAACATTAATGTGCCACACACATCTACAGAAGTGATTTAATATGATTTAGGCTGCAACAGTATACCTACTTATCTGGAAACAAGCCCAATTGAACTCAATGGCTTACTTCTGAGTAGGCATATATATAGGAGTGTGTTGCTAGAAACAACTGAGATTGCATAAATGACATTTGACCTTAATTCTAAAAAACTATTGTATTTATCTTCTCTAAATGCTTTTATGAAAATTAAAACCAGGGAATAAAATAAAAACTAAATTGTAATATCTGGGCCCCTCTGCTAACTTACAGAGCTCAAGATTGAAAATACTATAGTTTATGGTTTTATCTTTTCACCTGGTTTTAAAAAAACACATATTTTTCAAGGGTAAGTATGGCACTCATGTATATAAAAAACCTCCTCATTATATAAAATATTGTTTAAAAGGTTAAACTATACATTGAACTTCTATCTATTTCTGAAGACCACCATGAGAGCCTGGATAGCTCCGTTGGTTGGATTGCAGCGCTGATAACACCAAGGCTGCAGGTTTGATTCCTGTTTGGGGAAGCTGCATATTCCTGCATTGCAGGGGGTTGGACTAGATGATCCTCGGGGTCCCTTCCAACTCTACAATTCTGTGATTCTATGATTACTTGAGGATTGTTGCTTTAAATAATATTCAATATAAGTGAAATTCATTTCTAAGATGTTCTAACATTGTCTGGCATCTCACTCCTAAACATAATTAATTGAAATATACTATCTTGTTCCAAATAAGAATATTTTGGGGAGTATCTGTTGTCACTGACTTCCACTTGATACGGTTACCATTGCTGTTAGGTAAGCAGCTGCTCACAATGTTTAATTCAATTTGGCACGGGATTGGCAGATAGCGCCCTACAAAATCATGCTATTAACATCCTTACTGAGAAATCAATCGTGGCACTTTGTCCCTGGGTCCACTGCACCATTGATCTCAATACAAACAGATTGCAAATAAGGGAAGGGAGGGATCTGTTTAGAGCTATTATTGCAAGTAAGTAGGATATAAATGATGTTAAATAACAATAAATCAAAATTGGGAGGCACAGAGAACCTCGGACTGCCAGGCTGCCTATGGACAGCATGTTGCGAGACAGTAAGGTAAAGGGACCCCTGACCATTAGGTCCAATCGTGGCCGACTCTGGGGTTGCGGCGCTCATCTTGCTTTACTGGCCGAGGGAGCTGGCGTACGGCTTCCGGGTCATGTGGCCAGCATGACTAAGCCGCTTCTGGCGAACCAGAGCAGCACACGGAAATGCCGTTTACCTTCCTGCCGGAGCGGTACCTATTTATCTTGCACTTTGGCGTGCTTTCGAACTGCTAGGTTGGCAGGAGCAGGGACCGAGCAAAGGGAGCTCACCCCGTCGTGGGGATTCGAACTGCCGACCTTCTGATTGGCAAGCCCTAGGCTCTGTGGTTTAACCCACAGCGCCACCCGCGTCCCAGTAGTGTTGCATTGTAGTGCGCACCTGCTTCCTGGGGCAGAATTGTGTGTGCTATGGGCTGATGCCAATTATGTGTACTAGTTCCTCTGATATTCCACCAATTGGAGCCTGTCTCTTGTACTTTAGCATCTTTATTAATCGTGACCATTTTTTAAAAAAGCCCACCTGTATGCTTTTTGTCATTCAGCTGTCCCCCCACTGACAAGAAAACTCTGAGGAGTGTTTTTTTTCTGATCTGAGGGCAGAATTGCCTTGCATCTGCAGGTGTCATCTGCCTGACAGCCTTGATAACTATCCTCAGAGAAACTCTCTTTTGACTTCTGAAGAACCACCACTTACACAAAGATAAATCATTGAAGTTTAAAGGGAAAGCATTTCCTCAAATGTGAAGACCTGAAATTTTGTTTTTTTAAAAAAATAACAATCAAAAGCTTTGTATTATTTCTGCTCCCTTTTTCCTTGTGTATTTCTGTAAGATATATTGTCCACTCTAGCCCATGCCTAGTTCAAAATACCATCTGCCATGCCTTAGCATATCACTGCACTATTTAGTGTACCTGGTTAGCTATTAGATTACGATGATTTTGAATGCATTCTGTAACTTGGAGAAAAATATATGTTTTCCTGCATTTTTCATAAATACAACTATTTGGGTTTCTGACAGAAAAAATATTCATGGATATTATGAAGTGATATTTCATGCTGGCATGTCATAGCAATTCACTAAGGTTTGTGGCAGAATGAGATGCAGAATTTATTAAATTAATTCTCAACGGGAGTGTGTTTGAAACTTGGCAATCTGGCCTTTGGCAAAAAAAAGCATATTTGTTTTAGGACAATTAAGATGGGTTTCATGTTACATGATGTGTTATTACAATCCAAAAATCTAATTTAAAGGCAATGATCTCACCATTTTTCATTTCTGGGGCTAGTTGCTTCAAAATCCCAAACCTGTGTATGAAGCCATTGGTATGTACGTTCTTTGTTCCTTTCCATCTTATCTGCGGAACCATAAGCAAATGCTTCTTCCTTACCTGTGGATGAGAGATATTTTCAAGTTCTAACCTTTTGTTGGAACAAATGCCAAACAAACAGCACTGATTTACAGCAGAATGCTATGCAGGTTTATGGGGCAGTGAGAGAAAATGGCCTCAACAAGACTTCTTAATAAATATTCATAGGATTGGGCAGATAAGGTGGTAAGTAAAAACAGAAAAAAGACAGAGCCCGTATTTTCTCCCTTACTTCCTTTCTCTGTACTTTGTAGCACACAGAATATTTGCAAACTAAGGCTCCATATAGAAACAGAAAATACAAAATGTGTCTGTGGAAGGTTAGTAGGGCTACTAGAAAGGACCAGTTAAGTAAACAGGTATGTAAATAAGCTTCTATAATTGCCTTCCCTTTGATTATGCCCACACAAGATTTCCTCAAAAAACATTCCAAAGGGCAGGTCCCCTCCTAGTGGGGGCACTAAATAGCTGAGGTTTAACTGTGTCTTCTGCCTAGGGATGGCAGAGGATTGCCACAACTCTCATGCTTGCCTGAATTCCAAAATGGAAATGAAGCAAGCAAATATGAGTGGCATTACTTTTTTGCTGCTTTCTTTTTTAATCCACAAACATTACACAAATTATCACATTATTTTCTGCATAGTTTCTGTGTTTCCTTTTCACTGAAATGCCTTGAAGTTAATTGCACAATTAATTGCACGTAATTATGTTTGTTTCAGGCTTTCAGCCATAGTGGGTAGGAAGACAAATAACCCAGGTTTTAATAGAAGCCTAACTGTAACAGAACAGAAAGCTCTGATTGTGATGAACACTGGATGGGACAGGAATTGCTGCCTCCTTATATGCCCACTGTGCCATTTCTGAGTTTTTACTGGTGGTCAGTTTTATTCTACGAGCCTTAGCTGGTTCCAAGGTGTGGTTAGCACTCAGATCTTGCCCTCTCCATCTTCTTTCCAGTCACCTTTGACTGGATCTAACTATCCAGGGGTCATTTACCTTTAACTTTTACCCACCAACCTTACTACTGATGAGCTTCTATCTCCTGATCCTGCACTGTTCTCAAGGGATCCAGGACCTTACTCTGTTCTGCTTCTTCCTATTTTATGTTTGTTCCCTTGAGTGACATCATTTCTACTTTTCATGTGCACCTGGGCCATGGCTAAATAAGATGGACTCTGCATTGGGGTGGCTTGGGATGTAGGATGTACATGATGGACTGCGGTGACAGAGCTTATTTAGAAGGTGTTGTAATTGCAGTGCTACGAAGATGTAAAAGAAAAAAAAGTGGAGGGAGATGGGGATAGCTTCTGATATCAGAAACTAAATCCTGGTCAAACTCAGTACATGTACAAAAAAAAGATGAATCTGCAATATAGAAGGAACAGAAAGAAAAGAGCACCACATCCAAACATGTGTGAACCAAATACAGTACCAGACAGAAGTGAGGTAATCTCCTGTGCAGACATTGCTTCAGAAATGCAGCAGACACTCAAAAAGTTACTTTACCAACTCACAGCAGCTGGTAGAAGTCAACTTAGAAAGAAGAAATTCACATCGGAATATGTGATATTATATGTTAAAGATCTCTATACGTAGTGCAGACCTCTTGTTTCTGGCCTTTTCAGACCAGAAAAGCCTGAGTCTTCTGGCTGATTTTGTGATGTGTAGAAACACTCAGTGTAAGGTGGTGGAATGAACTTCCAAATTCATTCCTGATTTTTCATACTGTGAACTTGGAGCACTGAATGTAATCAAGTAATATCTCCAGCACCTGTTTCCTAAAATCTATGTATTATCAGGATGATCTGTTGGAGCATTTAATCCCTTGGGATGATTATGTGCCATGGGAAAGTACCCTTTGTGATCACTTTGATTCTCTAGAGCAAAAAGAAACCATATTCTCTGTACTTTAGCCTGCTCTTAATTTTTCTCTGTCTCTTGCCACCAGCAATAACATTTTCATAGCAATGCTTGTTCTGTCTCAAGACATTTTGGGAACGTTCACAGTCATTTTGTTAACAGAGTAACAAAATACACGGACATTTAAGGCAGCAATCACATGCACTCTTACTTGGAATGAAGCTCTAGAATGACTTACTTCTGAGGAAACATACACCGGATTGGGTTGGATTTACTAAAGACAAAATGCTAGCAAGCTTAGAAGTATAATATACCCCATGTGCAGGCTTACATATTAGTCATCTTGTATTGTGTTCCCCACTTCCCCAGTGGTGAAAAGTTGCATAGGCAATGCTAAATAGGCTTGGTTTACTTTGGATGAGAGTGCCGAGACTTATTGTATCATTATGATATTGGCTTTATTTACAAATAATTATTTACAAATATACAAATTAACCCTAAGTGGAGGCAAAGCTGATCTGGTAACCCACATCAGATTTGCAGAGATGCCAATTCACAGTTTCCCCTTCTGTCTCAAGTTCACACAAACACCCACCCACCCCTCTGCCCCCTCCTCTTAGTTGGTATCGCAATCAAATGTATTCCCAACTATCTCATAACCATTTGCTCCAATCAGCTGACTATTCTGGGCTATTAACCAGCAAATCTATCTAACTAAAGAATTGTTATTCAGGTAGGTAGCTGTGATGGTCTGACACAGTCAAAAAACATAAAAAAATAAAAAAATTGTCCACTAGCCCCTTAGAGACCAACTAAGTTTGTTCTTGGTATAAGCTTTCATGTGCATGCACACTTCTTCAGAATCGTTAGTCAATAGTTGTCACAATATCAATTATTTAACAATATGGCTTCCTGTCATGCTGTATTTTAAACAGCTCATTGGTGATGACAGCCCTAAATGAATGTATCTAAACAGGCAAACCCTTGGAACATTTGCTTCAATTTAGTATTTTAAGATGTGACCATGACCACACTGTACAACAGATCATCTAGATTTCAAACCAAATCGTAATAGTCTTTCCATTTGATTTTACATCTCAAAAACTAAATGATCAAATGCCGTTCTTACAGTGACTCACCAGGAGACCTCTCCATCTGGCAGCTGGCTTTTGGAGCTTTTACCTGGTGCCAGACCAAAAGAGATTGACTGTGCTGCTTCTGTTCTACATAGCCAGCTGACCAGTAGCCTCCCTGACTGAACTGGCAGAGGCAGTCTCTGGTATGGTGATGGAGAACTCGAGGACTATTGCCCATGCCTTTGCAAGGCTACTTTCCCCCGATCCAGCTTGAGACTTCATTATTTATTTATTCTATTTAAATATGTACAAACTGCACTTTCACAGAAAAATGCAGTATAATGAAGTGATGTCTCATGTGGTCATTGGCCTAACCCACAGGACAGGACATTCCCTGGATTTGGTGGTCTGGAATTGGAGTGGTGATGGCTCTATGACTCCAATGTCATGGTGAGACTGCTTCCTGTTGAACTTTAGGGCAACTCTATCAATTTTCCCCTGCAGGGGTGGGAGACCAATTAAGATGGACTCTCCTAAGAGTCTTATGGGTTTCAATGGATTCTTTAATTTTCTGGAAATTTTCCAGTGGACAGAGCTGGCGATCCTGTCAAGGCCTCTGTCTCACTGTATGGTGCTGAAATGCAGAAGGCTAGCAACACAATTGCCTCATAGCATCCCCTTTGATGCTATGAAGCACATTCAGCCCCCTGGCATACTGGGGAACTGTGAAAATAGACCAGTTCACGAATAAAAGTGCAGCTGATTTAGCGCACGTATGCCTACTTATGATCGCTGAAGAATTGATGCTTTTGAATTATGGTGCTGGAGAAGACTCTTGAGAGTCCCATGGACTACAAGAAGATCAAACCTATCCATTCTTAAGGAAATCAGCCCTGAGTGCTCACTGGAAGGACAGATCATGAAGCTGAGGCTCCAATACTTTGGCCACCTCATGAGAAGAGAAGACTCCCTGGAAAAGACCCTGATGTTGGGAAAGACTGAGGGCACAAGGAGAAGGGGACGACAGAGGGCGAGATGCTTGGACGGTGTCCTCTAAGCTACAAACATGAGTTTGACCAAACTGCGGGAGGCAGTGTAAGACAGGAGTGCCTGGCGTGCTCTGGTTCATGGGGTCACAAAGAGTCGGACACGACTAAACGACTAAACAACAACAACAAATGCCTACTTATGGTGGCAGTGAAGAGGGCCTGCTTTGCTGCCTCTCTCATGAAATTTACTCTTCTAGCATATAGGTTAAAAAACATTGTTCAACACCATTCTAACTACAGTGGTACCTCTGGTTACGAACTTAATTCATTCCGGAGGTCCATTCTTAACCTGAAACTGTTCTTAACCTGAGGTACCACTTTAGCTAATGGAACCTCCTGCTGCTACTGTGCCGTTGGCACACAATTTCTGTTCTCTTCCTGAGGTAAAGTTCTTAACCCAAGGTACTACTTCTGGGTTAGTGGAGTTTGTAACCCGAAGTGTTTGTAACCCGAGGTGTTTGTAACCAGAGGTACCACTGTATTGGTATTTTGTGACGTAGGAAAAACAGTTAAATATGAACCTAAAGTAGTAAAAATATTTTCTGGAACTTAAGTAGTTAATGAAATGACCAAATAATGTGACTGTGGAAAAAGGGGTTGAGTAAAATGGGCATATATGCTAGAGACTGAACAAATGCTAAAAATTCAACTACTATTTAACTTTTCTGATTTATAAGTATAATTCACCTCCCACACAAAGCATCAGTACTACTGCTGCCAGGGTAAGATTAATAAAGAAAGTAGTCATTCAGTCCATGCATCCTGGATGAATTTCAGATCTCTCTAACACTGTGCCAGCATTCAGATCTAATGTTCAAGGTTTGTTTTTTTGTTTTTTGTTTAAACAGTCTTGAGGTTGCATTAAGAAAAATGGAAGACAGGTATCATGGCAATCTTATTTGTGGTCTGAAAGCAATGCATAGTAATTTGGATTTTTACTTAAAAAGGTAAGTGGCTTATACTTTGATCATAGTGATTTGCACCAGGCTGAAGTCTTAGAAAACAAAGCATACATTAAGGAAAGTGCTTATATAAAAAGGAAAATCAGATTGACTCAGTGTATTTCTTCTATTGTACCTTTACTTTCTAAATTATCGTATTTTTCTGTGTATAAAACTAGTTTCCCCCCCTAAAAAATAATGTCAAAATTCTGGGGGTGTATGCATGGATAAATCTTCCCCATTTTCTTAAATTGGAGCCCCCCAAAATAGGGGACGTCTTATACATGAGGACGTCTTTTAGACGGAAAAATACAGTAATTTTTCAGGGTCATTACGGCATACTATGAAATAGGGACAATTACAATAAGGTATATACATGCACATCATTTACGCTTATTACAAACAGCTACTCCCATTAGTCCAATATATGTTAATGTATAATTAAACCAGGAATAGTTAACCTGTGATCATCCCTGATCAATTCTAGGAGCTAGAATTCAAAGCATCTGAAGGACCACGTGTTAGCCATTCACAAGTTAAAACAACAATTGTGGATACTTCATGTACAAAGCATGTAGTGCAAATGATTTTGCAACCGTACACATTTTTGCACTTTCAGGAATCACTCCTGTGCCTAAGTAAACAAGAAACATGCAGTGTGCTTGTAAGAGAACTTATGAATATTATCTGTGGATAGATCCCAGATCTTGAATATTCATGTTGAAATTTCAGAGATCATGGGTCTCATTAAAGCAGAAAAATATGGGAGCTGCTTCTTTACACATAATAATGCCCATGTTGTAGTGTACCCAACCCAAAGGCTCAGAAAGACTCCTGTACCTGGAGGAACAGCCAAAGCATAAGTGAACCAGTTGAAAAGCATAAAGACTTGACTAAAATATAACTGTTTATTAAATATAATTTCTTTGATAAAGAAAGCATTCATGCCAAACTGACCGCAGTGCAGCTTGATAAATCAGGACCTAGAAAGTTGTGAGTAATCACCAGAAACATGGGCTCCCCCCTCATCCTTCCCTCACTGGCATGCCAATTCTGGTTGGTTTAAACTACAGTTTTCCTTTATGTAAGAGGGAACTGTGGTTTAGTGTCACTTTACTATGGTTTGAATAGATTTATGGTTCTGGTTAGGGAACAGACATTAGACCACAGGAGGCAAAGGGAGGGGGTATGCTATGGTCTAGCAAGAAGGGAATGAATCTCTGAACTGGCCCAATGACACTTACATGCCAGTTTTATGATTTGCAACAACACCGGAGCATCCATATTTGTATTGTCTATGCCTTGCATTCTATGGCTGTTGTGGTGGAAGAGCCAGTGTGAAACTGGAGCACATATGGTGGAAGTAGAAGGAGTCATGATGAGAAAAAGTTGCAGAAAATCATAATGGAACCATTTTCATTATGCAAGAAAGAAGCACTTTATGATACAAGGTTAAACAATGAATGAGTGGCAGCGTAGCTAAAACATTGTAATTTGCTACTTAGGCAATGTGGTTAGCTATACTATACTCAAAGATTTACTATGGACAGTGGAGTAAGTTGGATAATTTGCATGGCACCAGAGGGGATGGATGCAAAAAAAAAGATGCATTTAGCAACATTTGAACTATAATACTTGGATGACTGCTGTTAAAAGTACAGGTAATGCGTTCTATGCAGTATTTGAGGAAAAAGTAAAAACAAACAAACACAAACATTAAAATCTTAATATGCATTTTGCAATGGAACACCTAACAAGAAAGTTGTTTATATATTACATGACTATGATATATTTCCATTTGCAAAATGCAGATTTAAAAACCTCCTCAATTTCAAAGAGCGCACCGGTTACAGAGCACCGTGACAGCTCAAGTAAATTGTAGCATATATAGCCTGGACTACTAGGAAAGTCTGACAAAAATCTAAGAAAGCAGACCTGGCTAAGAGTCAGGAGTCATGCTTATTATATAGAAGTCCCAGGGGTATCTTTCAATCAGAGGTCACAATCGAGGCAACAGAAGCAGTGTCACGATATCAGAGAAAGGGCCAATTCAGACCTGCTCCCTGACAGTCACTGAGGTCAGGGCTTGCGGCAAATCATTGTATTACAAGAGAATATTCCCTGTACACTTTTAGAGCTGTCATCTGAACAAACAAGGCCAGGTCATCTGTAGGTTAAACAAGAAACCTTTGCTGACAGCATAAACCATATATTCTCTTTAATTCCTTTTTAATTTTCTTACCTGTATCATACATTTTAAAATGAATATTCTTTGTTTCCACTTTGACACAAACTAACAATTCAAAATATATGAATTTGTGATTAATTTATTCACTTCAGTAAGAAATATTTCCTTACTATAATGGACTGTTCACCATCTGCACAATTGTTAGGCAACTATTTAAAAAGAAATGTGTATCTGCAGTTAAGGTCTTAGTGATGGGGAGGAAAAAGGACAATAAACATGGTTGATATATTCAATATATTTTGCGATGGACCTCATTGACAGTTAGCCTGATGTAGCACAAACAATCCACATATGGAAGCAGGGTTCTGCACACAGAACTGGATCTGATACTCTGCATCTTTGGTCAGATGCCCTCAAATTTGGAAAGCTGTGCTAGACAGGTTAAAACCTGCCATAAGATTATTCATGTTGGACCAGGGTCCATGTGTGCATCTCCCAACACAGGGATGGGAAACCTGTGGCCTTCTGTAACCATTGGCCATGCTGGCTATGGCTGACAGGAGACGGATTCCAAAAACATCTAGGAGGGCGACAAGTTCCCCATCCCTGCAGTAATAAATGGATAGTACACACTAAGGGTTGAAAGTGCTTATCACCAGATTGGAGAGGCAAAGTCAGTTCAGGTCTTCCTTATCCTCCCCACCCTTAAACATGTGATGGATGTCAAAGCTGACCTTGCTAGTGCCCTGGTTTGTTTGGATTTTTTTGTTATTTATCTATTTATTTTGCTTTTAGATTGCCCTTATATTGACCCCAAAGGACCTTAGATCAATATAAAAATTACAACAACAATTATGTTAAACCACAATTAAAATATAACAGGCAATCAATGAAAAGGGTTCAGCGGCAGAAGTTACACCTTTTATTTGCACCTTTTATAGGTAGATAGTGGCCATAAAGGCTGTTCAGGTGCAAATGAACTAGTTGATTTGGCATGACTTGCTAGTAGTTTGCAGACTGCACATGTTAATCGTTTCCAATGCGAAGAATTTTAATTTGGGAAGTGTATGTTAGATATAATACATGCACTAGCACTTATTAGAGAAATGTCAAGGGGTTATACTGCTGTACAATCCCATTATTAAATATCTGAATCATTTGTAACCATGCCTACAATTTCTCATAAAAGTTTCTAAATCTAGTGTACTTACTTTCTATTTGTGCAGATTAACTGAAAAGTGTAAAAGGTATATGACTTTGTTCCTTTTATTTAACAGCACCACATTTTCAATATCTAGGCTTCAATTTTGCAGTCTTCTCACAGTGTTTTGTTTAAAATAACATTTCACATCATCAAAAGGAATTATAATATGTGGGTGTTCCACAACTTTATTAGTTACAAAAAGAAAGAGCATTAGCTTGTGTTCAATATTAAAAACTATGTCAAAAGGAAACAACCTTTTGGGAATGCTGTAACTCTCTGACCTCATTAGGACAATCAGTCCTTCATAATGCTATAGTTAACATCCAGGGCATAGAAAAATCAGACCCCCCCCCCCAATAAAACTTGCAGTCAATCACATTATGATATGCCCATATAAGGATTGTCCATGTCCTAATCCATACACTTAACATTATTGTAGGTACTAAGGCAGGAGCATATTAAGAGGTAAGGTAGACTACATAGGAGGATTGTTCTAGAAAAAGAGATCAGGATTGGGTCATGTAAAGACACGGCATCTAGTACCCAAACATGAGCCACACTGGATGCATTCCCTGACAGATGGTCAGCTGACCATTCACTGTACATATGTGTTTGAACAGATGATTAGCACTACAAAAGAAAACAATGCTGACCATGTTTGATCACTGCTGAATACAAAGATGTTCCAGTTTATGCAAAATGCAAGGATGTGTCAATTTAAGCATGTTGGAGGAAGTTAAGCGTTCTTAAGTGGGAGGCAGACATTTCTTTCTGTGCTGCATGGTCACAGGGTAAGTGTATCTAAAACAGACCACAGACCAAGTCAGTGGGATGATAAATGACACAATCTCAGCAGCAGCACCAAGTCAATGGCAGCAATAAGAGCTCAATAATATATGAACTGTTTGAGAATTTGTACACACCAACACGTGTTTGCGAAATATATCTTCATCATTTATATCCTGTCCATCTGCCAACACTTTCTACGTGAAATAATTAAGGTTTACACACAAGAATATAGCTTTCCATTCTAGAGTGATTTAGTGCAGCATCCACATCATAGTTCTATATGCACAATCTCCAATGCAGATTAAAATTCTCATTCCATACAACCATGCTTCACACAGTGCAGATTAAAAGAGTGTGGGAAGTTCCACTTTTAAACTACTGTTTAGCTACCTTCTTTATGAATGCCAATAGTTAATATGAATGCTAGGGTTATCAATCTACTATTGGGAACAATATGTCTTTCTTAAATATGAATATATATTTGGGGTCAAACTTGACAAGACACCATTCACATAATTAGCAACTGGGTATGAATAGTTTTAAAAAGTAAATAGATGACATGACCTCGCCCCCATGTGCTGATGTGGGTGGTAATGAGAATTTAACCCATTGCTCCTGCTACAGTCCCATCCATGGGCCCTACATGTCTGCTATTTGTGTCCTATTATTACCACAAACGATGGTTGGACAGTGTTCTCGAAGCTACCAACATGAGTTTGACCAAACTGCGGGAGGCAGTAGAAGACGGGAGTGCCTGGCGTGCTCTGGTCCATGGGGTCATGAAGAGTCGGACATGACTAAATGACTAAACAACAACAATTACCACAAACAGGAGCTTTTCTTCCAATGCAAATAATAGGCACAGGTTTCCAATCCAGACTAGAGTAAAGCAAAGGGGTTAAGCAACCTCATTCCATGCAATAGGATGATGGTCTGGATTAGGACCTGTGCCTCACCATTCAAAGAATTGCTAACTGCATGAATGATGTCCCGTCTACTTTGGCCCTCAGTTATCTGGCTGGAGTTTCCATAACTGACCTTTATGTGTGAAAAAAGGACTTAAAATAACTAATCAAAGCATTTCTTCATTCACTGAGACTGTGCAGAGTGTAGGAAGAAAGACAATGAATGAGCTGAGGAAAAATACAGTGACATTTGTATTTGTATTTAAGAAGAACTTAAGAATTTGTATTTAAGAAGTCCAAGCATTGTAATACTTTATTCAATCTTTCTTGCCAAACACCCTATTCTTCCTCATCTGTCCCCTGCACATTCTCCCCTGAGCCAAACCTATTTGAATTTAAGTTGTTACTAAAATTATCTGTCTTTTGCACTCTAAGACCTAGGTCACAACCTTATTTAGGGGCAGGAAATAGTTATCAGGTCACCGACTGGTCAGATGAAAAGGATTCGAAATGCTTCAGCACTCAGCGATTTATTTCTCCAAATGACTGCCTTATGGAGTATAAAATATTTTAACATTCTTCCTTCCCTTCCATCTATTCTTTGTGTGGGGGTATGGAAAAATCACTGAACTTCATACCATGAGGAACAAATTGGTGAAAAAGGAAGTACATTCAAAACAATCAAAATCAAATCTTTTGTATTGCCTGATCTACAGTGTTTGTTTAAATTTTAAAATTGTGATCTGTGGTGGCAGGAAAAACCACATACACTCCTATCAATGAACATAGCAGCTTGTTTACTGAAAAATAAAAAAGCATGATTCATTTTTTAAAATGCAACTTCTGGCTTAAGTATATTTAGGATTGCAGGCGACTGATTAAGAGAGTAAGTTCCACTGGACCTAGTGGGTGACATCAAATGCTGCCATTCTGTTTGATCCACTAGACCTCTACTAGTATATGAGAAGAGTAGGCAGAAAGCTTTCTGCTACAGTCTCCTCCCCACACTTGAAAATAAGCTTCAGACAATTGGGAAACTGTCTGGAACACCATAGAACGGTATGGAGGGCTGCACTAGAAATTGACAAAAAAATGCCTTCCCTTGTAGGCACTTCTGCTGGATCAAAAAACATTCTGCAAGTGGAATGGCAACACTGGATTTACTTCTGAGTAAGCATGCCCAATCTTGCATTTGATGGTGGAGCCATTGCAAAATGCAGAAGTATGCATGCTGGGCTTTCAGTGCTGATAGAAGCGCTCACTCAATGGACATTACTACACCTGAAAGCAGTCTTTGTCTTAGCTTGACTGATATGCTACTATAATTAAGATAGATAATCTGATTTAACTAATCTTATGAATCCTCCCGGACACAATTTTGCAAGTCGATCCTGGGACAATGAGAGGTACCATCTTTATACTGCTCATGCACCTGAAAACCAAGTACCACATTATAAAATAAGAGGTATGGGAGCATTTTCCAAGTCTGATATCTGAAAATGTAATATAGAAAGGTACATGTGAACAATACTGTGACTTCTCTGATGTATTTCCATGTAGACAGCTGAGAGAATAAGACCTACTAAATTTATATTTTCCTGTAAATATGAAAGCAAATGGCTGCATGTGCCATCCCTTATTCTCAAACATGGAAGTACTTCTGTGTCACTAGCCAGTAACAGAGGAAAGAACTATAGCAGGCAAATTTATTTTGGTTTTGAATTTAAAAGCTAAATATCATAATACTAACAAGGAAGAACCAAACAATTCATTGTCCAACTATAACGTCTCTCTCTCTCTCTCTCTCTCTCTCTCTCTCTCTCTCTCTCTCTCTCTCATCTTTCTGCACAGGAAGACATTCCATTTCCAACAAGACTTTTAAGCAGATATCTTTCCCAGTCTACATCTGTATTAGCATTGTTTTTTGCAGGCTCAGTGCAGTCAAACTGCAACTTCTACTTCCTATATTTGTTGCAGTCACCCTTTCTTCTTGGTCTTCCATTAGCCTCTATAGTACTTTGCGAGTCTTGGGTCAGCCCTTTCTCTTCCCCATATTTACCTTTTGCCCAACTTTCACCCTTGACACACTGTAACAGACTTTTTATGACTTATGACTTCATTTCTCTTATGGGCCGGTTGGAGGTGCTGCACAGCCTAAGACATTTAGTTGTCCTCCCCTCTTTGGGGAAAGTGGATCCTGCCCATGAGAGCAACGAAGTGCAAAGGTCATTGAGGTCTGCAGGCACCTAACACCACACAGGAGTCTATAAGCTTCACCGACCTGATCAGAGCGGGGGTGGGAGAGTGTTTAAGAATGAAAATGCTTTTGCAAGAAACCTAGTAATCCTAAGACTGCAGTACTAAGATCACTAACTGCATCACCGGTAAAGATAATAAATGGTCCCATAAAATTTTAAACAACCAGGCACAACTACCTGTTTTATAGACAAATGTGTGAGACTCCAAAACAGAGAGCCTTAAATTACAAGAATTAGCATGTAGGGCTCCACAAACATTTTTTGAGGTTAAAAATGGGTCCTCATACTCCTAAAGGTTGGGAACCATTGTATTAGAGCACTGATTAAAATAACTTTTTCCTCAAATCACAAAATAGTTTTACACTATTACCTCTAGCATACCATGATGCTATTTCATTACTTCACTTTGAACTTGGTGCTTAAACTACAGTTCTATTCTCTAATAATATCTATCTGAATATATATTTATTATTCACGGCCAGATTAGAAAATCAGGCACAGATTTTATTTTTAAATTTTGTTTTAAACAATGAGAAAGCAGACAACTTCAACTATGTAACTGAAGCTCCAGTGTGTGCAGTGTATGGACCCTGCTGTCTTACAACTTTTGAGAGCACTGCTGTTGTGAACTGGGTTTGCACTCTGCCAGCAAGGCAGCTCTGACCCATGGAGAGCACTCCTTCAGATCAACACTGCCTCAGGCTTTGCTGCGTTCTCCAAGAAGTCTTACATTTCAGGCATCAAGTTGAATTTCTTCTGGAGATGATTAACCCAAACCCATGACAGATTTTTTCCAAGATATCTAACTCCTTATGTTTATTTTATCCTGGCTCTTTTTGGATGTACTGGACACAAGTAGCCTACTCATTTTACATGTTAAAGGGCTGGTGGAGAGCCATTAATTCCTTAAAATGAGAAAATATTTCAATGTGCAGGGCTCTGTTGTGTGAGCTCACACTAGATAATAAGAAACAAAGCTACAGGACTGTGATTCTTGAGTAAAAGATTCCCTTCTGTCTTGGAAGGTTTCTTTAAAAACACTTTTCATCACATTCCGAGGCACAGATCTTAAACCTTATAGAAATGCTGCCACTGCAATATTATAAATGGCCAGTTTCATGCAATTTGGCACACAGATCTGGAATCAACAAAGAATGCATTTCTTGCAGTTTCCAGTAGCTAATTGTATGTTATAGATTTTGTGAACCATCTCTAAGTAAAATTAGATTTTGAAGATTCAAAAACAAGTTCTGCTTTTGGAGGAGATAAAATAATAGTTTAGGAAGTCTAGTTATTAATGTCTGAAAACAATAGCTGAAAGGAGCCATAATGTGTAATATCCAATGCCAGACATACTTGAAGCTAACAGACATAACTAACATAGGTTCATTGATTTCAATGGGTCTTCCCTGAGTATAACTTAGTTGGATACAACCTAATATCTTTATTTGCTCTTTGAAGTGATACCAATGATACTTTTATAAAATGATGCTTATTGATTTATAAAAGACACAAAACCAATATTACTTTCAAATCACACGAATAAGTGTCACTGGGGTCATCTCATACATTCTCCAAAAATACAAAATGAAACAAAAAACTAACATCCAAAGATAATGTAAAATCTAGACTAGTGATACTTTTTCCCTATTTTAAAAAATCAACCATAGCATTCTTTGAAAAAGTCCAGAGATACTGATATTTATATTGTAAATCCAACAAGAGTGCTTAGAATTCTAGCCTCAGCCAATGTTATTAGAAAGAGAGAAGGTAGACTGGAGCCCTAAATTCAAGAGAAACTCAAACTGTTTCATGAAAAGAAAGGGCGAACCGTACTAATCTCAGACATGTGGGGGTTGATTTTGCTTCCTTAGAGGTATAAGATAGTTTATCTGAGCTTTCGCATGTTGCAGGGCTGACCTTTGGCACTAACACAGGCCCAGAAAGCTTTAGCTCAAATAAATAGCACAGAAAAAATGCTAAAAACAGTGGCCTAGCTCCTTTAAGATGTTACAAAATATCCAAGAATATTTTAAAGGGCACAAGCTCCTTTCATCTGATTTAGAGATTCAGTAAAACATGCGAATGGTCTCATTCCAATGGTCTACATTTAGAAGATGCCATCATATGTACATTCATTAGGCAGAAGGTTCAGGCAAAACAAAAAGTCAAGACTTCTGGTAGTATTCTTATCTTGCTAGTCTAATGCAGGGGTTCCCAAATGGTGGTCTGCAAACCACCAAGAGATTCATTCAGCTAGTCTGAGTCCACATTAAATATTCGTATTGATTTTTAATTGAATTGCTATTGCTTCTTTTATTTCTTATATTGATTTTAAATTATATTCCATGGAATTCAAATTGTAATACTATAAAATACAATACAGGAAATAAAAGAAGCAATAAAAATAACATCCAGCACACATATTACAACTGCTGTAACAGTTTATACTCATTAGAACAATCATAATGCCTAGATACCCATATATTGTATCGTACCAGTTTCAAGCACCTTTTTCTTTCATTTTGTTTTAACTTCTCTCTACCCTTTTCACTTTATTTCTCTCCTGAAAATTTTCAATAAAATATAAATATTTTAAAAAGCAATTGCTACAACAGTAAGTAAGTAAGTAAGTAAGTAAGTAAGTAAATAAGTAAGTAAATGGTCTTCCAAAACCCTCAGCAATCTTCAAGTGGTCCACGTGGGGAAAAAGTTCTGGAACCACTGCTCTAATACCTTCAGCTTCTGGAGAAAGTTCTAGGATGGGCTTCCTCAACCTTGGCCCTCCAGTTGTTTTGAGACTACAATTCCCATCATCCCTGACCACTGGTCCTGCTAAGCTAGGGATGATGGGAGTTGTAGGCCAAAAACATCTGGAGGCCAAGGTTGAGGAAGCCTGTTCTAGGATCTACATGCCCACTGTCCTGGGTAGATCACTATAAGAAATCCTAAGCTTGGATCTGCTTCAAGTCTTCAATCCGTATCTTGTTGTACTTAAGATCACTGGGTGCAAATGTACTAAGGATTCCACTCTTCTTTAATTTTTAAGTAACTTCTTCTTACTGGCAATATGGGCAGTTGTTGGTATTTCTGTCTAAAGAGCAAGACTCATGTCTTGCCAAGGAGTTATCATAGACTTGTAGATTTTGGAGCTGGATTGGTTCCCAAGGGTCAACTTGTCCAACCCCCTGCAGTGCTGGAATCACAGCTAAAAAATGCCTGGCAGATGGTCATCCAAGCTCTATTGAAAAACCTCTAAAGATGGAGTGCTCACCACCTTCTGAGGGAGTCTGTTTCGCTGTCAAACTGCAAACAAAGCAAATGGGTTTCTTGCTCTTGATTTTGTTCTGTTGTATCTTGAACCTAAGGCACTGTGATTGTCTTAACAAGAAAGTGCAGTATAAGCCATCCTTTGCCAACCAGGTGCTCTCTAGATGCCAGGGGCTGATGGGAGCTGCAGGCCAAAACATCTGGAGGGTGCCAGTTGGCAGGAGGCTAGTATAAGTAAATAAACTAAATTCAAGGTCAGCTAAATGTTTGGGAATGGACACGTAGCCTATCCTTTGGTCTGATCCAGCAGGACAGATCTGTTGTTCTTAAAAGCTCGGATGTGAAAAACAAAAACAAACAAGCAAAAACTTTGTTAGAGCAATGCAGTGCTGCTGCAGATGTAATCCTAAAAACCACATGTAAGCAGAAGTCTGCCTGTGGAAGACAGTGCAGTCATTAACAGGTTAGATGTTTTGAAAATACGAATGTTGAAATTCTTAGAATACCAAGCAAACTGTGGTCCCCCAGGACAATGATTATATTTTCTGATCAGGAGGCTAAATATTTGCAAGCAAAAGAGATTAAAATATCTGCATAGCATACAACTACCAAAACATCAACTTGTTTATTTATTACCATTTTATCCTTCCTTTCTTCAACAGAACTCAGAGTATAAAGCATGGTTTTTCATCTGAAGCCAGGTTTGATTTCCTCAAGAACTGGAACAGCTCGTATATCAGCCTAAGCTGAGTAAAGGCTCTTCTGGCCCACCTACCAACCACCTACCAACCAACCAACCAACCAACCAACCAACCGGTAATTCAGATGTAAAGCTGAATCCAGGAGTTTGCTCGAGCAACAAACCTGATTTTTCAAGCCATCTAAGGCAGGTTGAATCCCTACTCCAGGGTAGCACATCCATTATCCGAAGTGAGCTTCAATTTGTTAGTCCTCATCCAGCCCAATACCACCCCATCATGGGTTCAGAACCATAACAGCCTGCTTCATATTAGATGAAACGAGAAACAGAACTGTGTGTCATTTACATATCGATGACAATATACTCCAAATCTTTGGAATACCTCTCCCAGTGGTTCCATGTAGACAATGAACAACATGGGGGACAGAATTAATCCTTGAGGGACACCATACGGCACACTGAACAGGAATCCCCCAACAGTACCTCCTGGGGGAAAAGACCAGAATCACTGCAAAACATCTCTGCCAGTCAGTCCAGAAGGATATCGTGGTCAGTGGTCTTGAATGAGAACAAGAGAACCTACCAGGACTTATTCCCCCTCTTAAGTTCCCAGCTTGGATTGTCTACCAAGGCAACCAAAACTGTTCCAGTTGAAAACCAGGCCAGAAGTGGAATTCAAAAATAGATTGTGTCTCCCCCCCCATGTGTGTCTGTGAACTTGAATCACCCAAATTCCCCCCTTTTTTTTCTTTTTGCATGCTTTTATACTGCTACTTTATTCATTTTAGATTGTACATTTATTTTTATGATATTTTTGTTTTATACTGTACATCACTTAGAGAGATATAAAATATCCAGTGGCTTATATATCTTTAAAGGTACCGTATATTTGTCCCACGCGTCAATGATACCAAGTTTAGCTGTGGATCTTGTACTGGCAATGAATGGAGCTAAATATCAGATGGGGCAGTAACAGTGCTGGTGAAATGGTAAACTGCGATGTTCCATCATATGAGATCAGTACGAACCTGGTATTATGGTAAAAGCATGCCGTTCCCATAATTAATATTATCTGTACAACGTTTTGCACTACACCCCATATGGCAGTTTTGCTGGCTTACCATACACATTGAAACAGCTTTAGCTGAATCAATGTGAGGTCAAGACTGTGAAAGTATGACTTGGCATCTATCTCTAGCTGTTAGTGAGCCACTGGTGCATTGTTTCAAGTACTATCTGTGCTGTTACAGTAGACGGCTGGGATTTGTCAGAAATTCTTTGTGTAGATCTTCACAGAAAATTCATTTCTGTAACTGTTGGTTGCAATGTGCTTCTCATTACAATGATTATCCTCCCCTATTCTAACAAATGTAAAAAAGATGCAGTATATGACATAGTTGTGGTGCATTTTCATATCCAGCAACATCAAAGTCTGATTACGTATATAATGCATATGTATACACATAGTTATTAGTTAAACAGTAGGATCTCATACATGTAATTGACATTATATACTGAATAAGTATTCCCCCCAAAATTAGCCCTCTTTGCTGATGGGGTCGCTACTGACCCCAAAGGACTATACAAAAGTTGTAAAACCTTTTCTCTTCACTTCTGCTACTTTATACTCCATATATTCTCCAACAATAAAGGAGGTGATCCTTCCATTGTGTTTCAATCTTGCCTATCCAGAATAAGCTTTTTTATTTTTAAAACACAATTACGTTTATTTTAAATACTTATATCCAGCTTCTAAAAAAACAGAACAACCAGTGGTCTCCATACAAGTTAAAGGAATAAAATAAAAAAATTAAAATAGATCACTGATCAAGAATGCCTAGGTGAATAAAAAAGTCTGCATCTGCCACCAACAAGATATAGATGCAGCTCCAGGGATTCCAAAGAGAGACAATGGAAAAGGCCTCATCTCTGGTTACCACCACTGACCTCACATTTGAAAGAAAAGGAGGAGGAAGAGAAGTACTTTGGAAATGAAAATTCTATTTCTTTGCATAAAGAATACAATGGGCCAGTTTACACTTAAAAGTAGGCCAAATTATAGTGAATTGTGAACGAATGAACAGTGGAAAAATTGCTGCTACTTCTGCTGCTGCCATGCTTCCTGGAATGCAGCTATAGTTCACCTTAGTGACAAGCAAACCTAGGCTCATCATTTGTCTCCCTCAGGCTAAATACGAATGATAACCAAGAATGACAACTCGTGGTTTGATGTGGTTTGACAAACCACAAGCCTACGTTCAGACGTAATGCTAAGCCAAACCATGGTTTAGCTCCAGGCAGCATGACAGCAGCAGGACTTGGGAAGGAGTGAAGGAGTAATGTTTTTGAATCTGAGTACTCACACACTCACTCTTTCATAATAAGCCATGGTTTGGCTTAGTGTAAATCAGACCAGTAAACAATACAATTATTAAAGTAGGATCTCATTGACCCAATAAATTGGGTTACAAGCATCCTTTCTATCTATTATAAAAATGTTTCATAATTCACTAATTGGAAAATACATTAAAAACAAACAAACACCAGAGATGTCTTTCCCCCCATCATTTCCCCATCATTAAAGAACAATGCATTTCATGTGTATGACGCTTGCTTACCATAAGAAGCTGTATACAGTATGCTGAACTAAACTGCATAACAATGTGAAAAAAATGGCCATGGTAAGAGCATCTCCCAGACAAAAGGATACTGTGCCATACAGTATAATGAGTTTATATTGAGGTTGCTGCATTGACTTCTATTGCTATTTCTGCATACTCAAAAGTCTGCACGTGCACAGGAACTATATGGATTTAAAGCCATTGATACCACCTGCATCTCTTTCTTATGTCCTTGTCAGAGAAAGATACCTATGGAAACAATTTGCTTCTATACTTCCTTGTTGTGTCAATTCCCCAGTTAGAAGTTTGTGTACTATACTATTTTCTAGAATATAAAAAACAAGCATTGTCTTAAAGAAACAAAGCAATGAATTCATGCTATCTTGCTTTGCAACAGGGCATAAACGTGCACAGAATCTGAAAAATAAGGGGAAATATGTGGGAAACAATAATAAAGAGTTTTTCATGAAGTTTTGAGTAGCCTTTTAAGGAAACAAATTTTCAATTACTTCTTTGGAAATTTATTTCAGCTTAAAGTGAGAAAAATGCAATATTTATGTAAGACAATAAATAAATAAATAAATAAATAAATAAATAAATAAATAAATCACACACTGTTTAAACTCTTCAGGATAAATATGCCTGCCCAGCAATCTCTAGTCTCCTACTGAGTTTTGCTGCTATCATCCTACAAAACCTAAAGTATGAAAAATTTGAAGCAAGGCAAGAACTGGATGTCAGCTCAAAATAATTATTTTGGCATATTATAAATCTAAGTTAAATTAGTTTTAGTCTGATCCATTCATTGGACTTTTTAGTACAGGTACTAAATGTCCCCCACTACAATTTCTATCTGTTACTAAAAGAAGAATATTTAAATCCTAAAAATATGAAACACAAATGTGTGCAATATGAAAATAACAAAACAAGTTAGCCACATTTGATTATGAATACCGTAAAAAACCCTTGCATATCTAGTAGCCAGATACAATTTTGTATATATTATTTCTCTTCCTTATTGTGTCAGGATTTATTTTAACACTGATAATTCAGTCAAAATGAGAAGAAGCAGTCAAGAAACATACTATGTATTTGGTAGTCTCATTCCTTATACATTTTCACTACTGTGATATATTCCAGTTTAACAAAAATGAAAAAGTGTTCTAATTGTTTCACTTCCTAGGGCATCCCCTTTCAAAACTAGCAACCCTTTTAACAGATAACATATGTGTACTTGCTGCTGATGTTAAATTCCACCCTGCCTCCTGCGATTCCAAACATTCAAGAAATAAAGGAAATATATTTTCTATGAAGATATCACTTTGTTAGGCTCTCTGAAACTGAAGTTTAAAATTTCCACCTGGGTGCACTCTCTCTCTCTCTCTCTCTCTCTCTCTCTCTCTCTCTCTCTCTGTGTGTGTGTGTTCAAGGGGGTGGGGGTGGACAGCAGATCTGCATTATCTGAATTAAACTGTTTGTCATTGTCAACCTAAAAAGAAGTATTTTAAGGAAATTGATCCATACATCTGAATGACTTTCATAATTTCGAAAGATCTGAGAAAAAAAGTCAAACATAAAACGAAACTCCTTTGCATACCTTCAAAGTAACCAGTTTTTGCAGTCTGTGCCTTCTTTGGTGGTTTCACAGGGGGATGTTTATTTTCATTGTTTTTGAACAACGCCAGGCGCACAGCTGGGTCTAGACGACATGAACAAGTTAAAATCAAAAGGTCAGATCTTGCTCACTCATTCCCTAAAAGAAGTATTCGCCTTTTAGCCATTTATTAAGGGGGGGGAGAGATCTATGTAGGTTTTACATTATCAAGGGAAAATATACTATTTCTAACATTAAAGAGTTAAAAAGAAAGGAGAAAGGAAATCACTTTGATTTGTGTGACATATCTTAAACAATTATTCCATGGCCCAATTATTCTCTGGGCCAGTTTCCATGGTAAAGCAAAATGCCAATTAAAATCTGTATATTTAAAATAATATTTGAATCTTCTAGCTGGAAGCTGCACTTTCTGTTGAGTAGGCCCAGCCTACATATTCTGTAACTAGACCGACCTGTTGAGACTGCCGAGGATGTTGAATAATGGTGTCTATTTCAAAATTGGAAATTATAAGCATCCTATAATCTGGTGCTAACCTTAAAGAAGACCTATAATAAATATTTTCAAATAATGTGTTGCATAAAGTGTGTTACTTGTCAAATCCACCCGATGAAAACAGGCTTCCCTACATTTATCATAATTCTACATCCCCTTGCCCGTACAAAAAGGTGCTACAATGGCAACATCTCTCATTTTGGGGAGGGAAAAAAAACTTCCACTAAATTCAGTACCTGAAGTGTGGGAAGTATCAAACAGATGGTCAGTGCTATCTGCTGCTTGTGGGCTACTCAGGGGGAAGGTGGCTGACTCCACTTACTGCCTCCCATCTCAATAGGTGATCAGTGCTATCAAATATATCATAGAATCGTAGAGTTGGAAGGGACCCAAGGGTCATCTAGTTCAACCCCCAGCAATGCAGAAATCTCAGTTAACGCATCCGTGACAGATACTTCAATCATCTGCCAGCATTAATCATCTGGAAATGGGAGATTTTCATACACAGCACTGTACATGTAGCACACTCCTATGGACATGGACACCTGGATAATGCCTATGATGCGTCTCCATTTAAACATATTAAGCTCCCTTCACACACAAAAAAACCCGATGGTGTGGAAAAGTCTCCATCATTGTTCAGAACTACATGTTTGTGAACAATAGTTACGTGTGTGGGGCCAACTGTATGGACCTTTCCACTCGATCAATACCTGTAGGGAATTGAAATCAGAAGAACTGTACCTTTATTCCTATGGTTTACTCTAACTATGCCTTTATTCCTATGGTTTACTCTTACGGAGCAAATGTGTATTTTATTATATTATGCACTGGTAACAGAAACTGGAATTACATATGATGTAGACTAGAATGTTAAACCCTATCATTTGGATGATGTGCCATTAAAGATAAGTTGGCTTGGCTCTAGAAAAAGTGCTTAGCACTGTAATGTAAAACGAGACACAAGCCCTTGATAAAATTTATATATTGTTTGATTTTAGTGAAAGCTTTAAGTGGTTAAACTTTGTTTAAATGGGGGGGGGGGTGTTGTGTGGGAGAAGAACTATGACAGAGTATTTGTGAATTACAGACCAATCCAATCTGTGAATTGCTGTGCTGGCGGACATTTGGATAGAGAGGAAGTGTTCCTCTGCCCAGCCCAGCCTTGCTTCACCACCCTCCACTGACAGTGGCCAGTGGAAAACCCTAAAATGCAGCAGGGTAACACACATGATCCTGTAGTTATGAAGTGTGCCTTGTTACAGTCACATGATAGCACTGGGCTCCAACTAGGCGTCTTTGCAGCACCAGTCTGAGTGCTGGTGCAGGAAAGGGGCTTTTTAAAATCCCCATGTTCCACTCTGAGTGGTGTGAGTGATGGGGTTGTGGATGCAATGATTACTGTGCTACTCCATCATGCCCAGCCACTGCCAGCCAGGGATTAGGATTACAGGCTTAAGAGGATAAATACTGCATCTTCAAGAATCAAAGTATAATGAGGAACACAGTTCCTATCTTGTCAAGACATGGCAAATAACACTTTGTGACCATGGGTGTTTAAAACCAAAGTGATACATTGTGGACTACTGCTTAATTAAGACTGTGCATTCTCCACACTTGGAAATCTTTTGACGTTCTGCCAGTTCTCCTTGGCTGCAAAGTGTTCCAGTATCATGCCCACACTTTTCTGATTATCTCATATTAGAGAAAAGTAGTTGGTGTGGACACAGTAGATGAATAAATCACAGCACACATTTGGTATGGTTAAACTGTGGCCACAACTTATTTAACTGCTTGAATAAACATTCATAACTGTAATGGATTAAAGCAGAACAGCCCTCTGATCCATTACCTGACAGCACTGGTCCAGCAAAGTACTCAGACACCAGTTCTCTACACTACAGCACAGCATATATCGAAAGCTAATTCTGAGTCCTTCCTTTTGATAAAAGCCACAAGACTTGGGTACTTGCCAGAACCTAATTTCCCTTCATGCAAACTTTCAGACATCAACACAGACAGACTTCGTAAAAGAATACAAACATGCAAATAGCCTGGATCGCCTTCTTTCTAATCTGAGTTCAGGATAGTGCTCACTATGTACCTAGACAACGACTCCATATTGTGCTTGAAATGGAGAAATGCTTTTCAAAGAGAATATATAGCAGATGTCAGCAAACTTGGGGTATGATTCAGTTATAATTTGGGTCTGTGGGGCTTTAAACTGGCAGGCAAATTTGGTGGACTTCAGAAAATGGAGAATTTAGCAGTCCCTTCAAACCCAAACATTATAATTTGCATAAGAATCTGAATGAATCCAAAGACCCATTAAGTTCAGCATTCTGTTTTCTACAGATGCCCCAGGAAAGCTCACAATCAGAGTAGTAAGATGACAATAGTCATCACCTGCTCTTTCCTTTCTCTCTGATTGTGCTGCTTTGAGCCATAGAGTATGGACAGCAGAGTTACTGAGCAGCCTATCAATACATAGTCTATGGTCCAGGGCAACGGGCAGAGAGAAACATGGGGGAAGTCAATATAGCAATACAGCCAGAGGCCACACTAGGAGGGCTGTTGGATGCCATCCCCTCCTGGTACAAAGGCTACAGGCACTGAAGCAGTGTACAACACACATGCCTGGTAAGAAGGTGGATGTGAGGCAGCTTAAAAGGCTTCTTACCAAAGAAGCTAAGAGAAGGCTTCCTGCCACTATCCACCCTCTGATTCCAAAATAGCCAGAATATGGGGAGGGAAGGAGAGGAGACAACAGAAGGGAGAGGGAATGGCTTTTTATTTTTTATTTTTCTTTCTTTCTTTTAATAGAAAGAACAGAGTAAACAGGAAAAGAAAACAGGTGGGAAAATTTCCAATAAGGAAAAGGGTGGTGGTGGACTGGAGAGAGCTGAGGGGGGAAAAGGACTGCAAAGCTGCACTAAGGAAGAAATAGGGTCACTAAAAGGCAAAGTGAAAAATTACCAGAGCAATCAGAGACAGAGAGGGGGGAAATGGAGGGGAAAACAGGCAAAAAACTAGCCTGAGGAGAAAAAGAGAAGGAGCTGACTTCTTTGATGAAGGCAGGAGCAAACTGAATTGTGGGAGCTGCCTAATTCCCTCAATTTCACCCAGCCTTTGACCACCTGGTGGAGCTGTTACTCAACCCTTTACTAGCAATGGGAAAACTCTGTGTATTATATGTATTGCACATGCGTTTATCTTAATGCACATGCATCTCTTGGGAACTTGGCATCTGTCAGGAATGCTGTTGCTCTTAACCATTATACCAGATCAGCCCTCTGTTTATATACAGATTATATTCTCAGTTAGTTGTGAAATTAACACTTTTTAGAAAGCAAATGTACAAACACTCATTTCCCCAACCTTGTTAATATTAGAACATCAAGAAGTCCTTTATATACAACAAAAGACAGGACAGCAGACTTTGATATGCTTTAAGAAACAACCATTTAGGAATGGATTAATCATAAGTAACATAAAGCAGACCACATATGGAGAAAAGATGATACACTCTAATGGGTTCCATTAATTACAAATGATACGTAGGCCACCAAGATGTATGTATGTGAAAAATTCAGCTGGACACCAGATATTCTGGATATTTTGATAGAACAGGGTGGGAGGCCATGAGAATCCCTGGACTTGCATGTACTCTTTGGGGGCTCTCTCCATTTTCTTTTCCTTTGTCACAGGCACATGCTTAAGATTTTAAATTGCATTTCTTAAAGGCATACTTGATTTTGCCACACAAAATTCAACACTGATGATACATCAAAACATCTGCAAGGGAGTTTCAAATAGCATTCAAAATATCAAAGTGGCATCATTGATAACTTGAAATTAGAAGTCAACATTACTGGCATTTCAATGTTTTCAAATTGTTTTCTAAAAAAATCACAAAATTGAGAATTGTCTTATTAAATAAACAATCTAGAGCAACCATTGTCCACATATATTTCCAGATGATATGAAATGAATGTCTACATTATAAACAAAATTAAGGCTGATAAAATCAAAATAATTCTATGACACATAAGTGCATAGAAGTGCAAGCTATTTTGAAATCAATGATACTTAAGTAGCAATCCCATGAACATCAATCAGTTTTGGGTGTGTCAACCTTTCAATACACTTCAATGCTTTTAAGAGGTGAGGGCCTCTTTCCAGATGTAGATCAATAGACCAGATTTATTTATGACATGTAACTTCTATCACATAGTTCATCAGGAATGTTTACTTACCAAGCTTATTAGATTTCTTTGCTTTCATTTTATGTGCTCTTTTTAGCATCAACTGTGCAGTAGAAATGTCTTTAAAACCCCTAAAAGAAAGGTGATTTTTAGTCATCAGACAACAAGAAATATGCATTTACTGAATATACAGGAAGGTACACGGAAAGCCACTCCTGTGCATACCCAGAAGAGTTGTCAGTTTTCCTCACATCACAGTGCAGACCTCACATCACATTGAATATTGGTCTTTGAGGCCATTTTGACACTGAGGGGTGAATTCAGGGACAGCAAAGGACACGTGAGAAGGGGATGGACCTAAAATGTTGAATTACATGTGTATACCACATGCAGGGCTGTTTGGATTCTCTATAATACAATAGCAAAGCACATATTACAAATAAAGTATATGTGGAGACCTTGGCATGGGTTGTAGACCTCTATATGGTTCCAATAACGTTAGCCCACTAAAATTAAGAAAAGTGTGTGCATAATTGCTCAAGATTACATTCAACACTGGCTGCTGAACGGGCAACTGATCTCGGGGATACACAAACCATATTTCATAAATGTATTACTATGGACAAACTTGATTCAATAAAACCATTCTCATTGCCAACAACTGCACATTATGTTCTTATTACCATCACTTATGCTGATTCAGTCTCAGAAAATCTAACATGGTGTCCATCATGATCCAAGGATGGTGTACAAAGTTACCGGACACACCAGCACAAATGTTTCAGATTAGCTGTGACAGCCACTAACACAGCTTTCACCTAAATGAGCAAGTCCTGATAAATACAGTTGCCATTAAAAGTGGAAGTATGATAAACTGAACATACCATTCTTCTGAAATTTTTTCTTCTTTTTCTGATCTTTGTGATGACCTTTGGGGGAGTTTCAGGTCAGAAAGCTGTGAGAGAGTGCTCTTCTCTGACCTGAGGAAGACAAGCAAAAGTTCTTGAAAGCTAGCCCAGTAACAGAAGTAAGTCCCCACAGTTTTTTATAGTGCTACCAAGCACCTAAGCCTTCTGAAACCCAGAAATAAAATCTATTTTAATATACCAGGAACTTTATCTTGGAGAGTAATAAAAGTCAGACTTCCACATGAAATGTTTACACTCCAATTACTCAAAGCGTATTTCAAGATTTTTCTACAAAGGAATGCAGAGCTGTAAGAAATCCTTCTGCCCTTATCTAGCAGATATCTGCATTTTAATGTCTACTTCATACTTTACTTTTTTATTTTATGACTTCAGTTTATAGCACTTTAATTTTATGCTTTTTAAAAAATAATAATGAGCAAACACTGGCTCATTAAAAAGCTACTGTTTGCATTTGATTTGCGTTATTTTAGTGCCAAGCACATGTGCTGAATACTTAAATCACATGAATTAAAAATAGCAAAACAGCAACAAGAAATTCTAATTGCTCTTCCAGTGATTATTAAATCGGTTAGTTACAGAAAGCAACATTAAAAGCTATTTCTTTACTTACCTGTTACTAATCTGACTGCTTTCTGACAAGAATGATTTGGGTCTTTCCTTAAGCTGCCGAGTTTTATGTGGAAGCCACTTTAAATGATGTGAATTGTCCCCACATCCTGTAGGTTCATTATACTTTTAAGGAGAGGAATAAAAATGTTTAAACAAATAGTTCTCTTGGACAATAACATAACACATTACACATTTATAAAGCAATGGTATACATGCCTACTCAGAAGTAAGGCATGTGCTATATAATCAGAGCCATCAACATTTATAGGAGAGTTTTCCTTAGCCTCAATGCAGTCTACAAGAAAATTAATAAATGCTCAATGCATAATAAAACATTAAGATTGTTTTCTAATGACCTGCTCATTGAACATTTATCCTGATTTGTTTGCACAAAATTTTCAGGGAAGTTATACAGCATCCACATTCATTCTGGTAGCTTGTGGGGAGGTTATATGATGTCACATCAAGCAATGGTTCTATCACTTGCTAGTGCAACTTCCTATCACTTTCCATAGTGCAAAAATTCTCACTTTTTTGATGGTGGTGGTTGGGGGGTGCTGTGCAAGAGCAGGACCAGCCCTTCTATGAGGTGGACTAAGGCAGCTGTCTCAGGTGGTGGAATCCCAAGGGGCAGTGCTCCTGTGGGCACCTCTCGCCCCTGCTGCCGCCACAAGAGAAGTGAGGAGACGAGAAGTGAGGCAACGGCAGCTACTGGCAAAATCTCATGGTATCTCGTGGAGCTCTCACAAGTTCTTGCCGCTGCTTCTTCTCCTCACTTCTCTCATGGTGGCATGGAGGTGGGGGTCTGCTGCCACCAGACAAACAAGGAGAAGCAGTTGCAACTTCTGGATTCCGGTGAGATCTCACTGGAATCCAGAAGTCGCAGCTAAGCAAGCCTTCAGCATGGGTGGGAGTGAGAACTTCTCCATTTGACCTCAGATGGTGAAATGGGACAGGAGTCTACTTTACTCTACTTTAATTGTGCAACCTAAATTTGCTAGCATGCAATTGGATCCAATCTACATAACAGCAACAGTCTAGAAGTGGCCTAAAACAAAGAAAAACATGACTGAAGAAAACAACTTCTATTTGCTTTCAGAATTTGACAGATGCAAGTCATAAAATCTGGCAGCCAAAATAACAGCCTTGATGCTTTTTCTGAGACAACACAGATTTTTGAACAATTGCTGTAAAGTCTTTGCTTCAAGCACAGTTTCTCACTCCCCACAGAAAAAAATTACAATGCAGGGGCCGATCTGAGAAATATAATTGGCATGAGTGCAGATATAGGGAGAGATGACTTCTGAAATACATGGCTCTCACGTCATGCTTTCAAAAGATAAATCCAGCACCTTTGATTTGTCCTAGAAGTACACTGCATTGCAAAATATGGAGAAATAGAAAATAGAATATAGAAATAGAAAATACGGAGAAATAGAAAAATTTCACATAAAAGATTTCTCAGTGAATGAGTGATGCTTTCATGAATATCTAGCACTGGTGAATGAAACTCTACATGGTATGATAGACCTATGTGACAAGCCACGTTGACTTATAACTGGACAAGGAAAATTAGCAAACAAAAGTATCATTCCATGAGAATAGCAACATGCAGACCATCCTTCTTTTATTTTACACAGACTGCATTCATAGGCTGTGCCCAAGTAAGCTATATGCACAGGAAAGAACCCTGTGAGGTCGGAGGTTTGTTTGAGGTTTCAACCACAGCTGCATCTTGCAAAAGGAAGATGCATTTTAAACCAAAAAGCTGGTCTTTGTTGCAGCATAAGCATCCTTGGTGGAAACTTCAAAGAAACAGCCGTCTGTGTGCACAGCTCTCCCCCATGCACACATTTTGTTTAGTTGGATCACAGCCACAGACTTTAACAAGATCCAGTCATTTTGCAATAATCTGGAATGCACTTAACCACCTCAATGTACCTAAGACGTGAGCAGGTTATGATCTGGAAGCAGTTTGAAATTCAAATTAAAACTACATTCCTGAAAGCATGGCTGGCACCCTGAACTTAAACACATTTAATTGGAGAGGAATCCTACTTGAAATCAGTGAAATCACTCTGAAGGAAGCATGCTTAGGACTAGAGTGTAAGGCTTGCATTTAATTACTCCAATGAGTGAAAAAGTAACATGCTTAAGCACTACTGTCTGCCATTTATGACCATTCTCTATCTTATTGCTAGTACAAATATTGTTGAAAACACATTGCATATAACAAAGAGAATTAAACATAACATAAAGAAAGCTGAAACTTCAAAGATTATCAAATAGCTAACAGACACTACAGTTCAATGATCTTTAGCTGCTCTGAAAATCTTCAGCTGTTGCCATATATTGCAGGCTTCAGTGTTTTTGAAAGCGCTGTGTCAACTAGCAATTTTTAATCCACTGCCAAATGTGCAGCTGAGGCACATCATCATATATATATATTTTGCTACTGTGAAGTAAAGTGTTGAAAGAAATCCAAAAATAAAGGGGGGGAATTAAGCAAATGAAAGAAAAGCAACATGAAAAATTACATCTGGGGATGAGGAGGAAGTCAGAGGCTTCTTAAAGTAATTATGTTTTTTCAGTCAATAAATTGCAATATTAATCACACCAAGTGTAGTGAGATCCTTAAGGAATGAACAAAGGCCAAATACGAAGAAAGTTTCCGTGACATGTTACCTTTGGCGAGGGCAATTGGTCTGAGAATAGCAGTGTTTGTGAAAGGAAGCGGGTGGAATCCAAAGCTGGCCATTCTTTCTCTATGACAGCCTGGTTTAAAACAACAACAAACCAATGAAGTCAATAGTGCAGGGATAATATCAGTTTCGTTTTGATAACTTCTATAAAGCACCATTTTGACCGCGTTGCATGCTGCTTTCAGTGATTCTGAGCCATTCTACTCTAATATAATAGTCACCTGTAGGACAGTAATGATGAAGCTAAAAATAAGTTTTGGATTAATTTATATCATTTGATTTCCCCCATAATAATTCCAATGGGAATAATCTAGACTAAATTGTTTCAAAGTGCTATTCAGCAGAGTCAGAATTAAACACAGAAAGCTGCCTTCTGCAGAAATTTTAAATGCAAATGGAATTTTTGCAACATCTGGAATTGCAGAGCTAATCTTTCCAACTGGCATCCAAACTCTGCCTGTAAAAGGTTGCTGTTGCACCACCAAACACACTATTGAAGCATACAGAACGTCCTCTCACTCTCTGTAATTGACATTACAGTATAGGAACATGCCAGACAAATGCTGAAAATTTGTACAGAAATGTTCCTGGATGCATTTGCCCAACCACCCTTTTCCTTGACCCTTGCTTCCTTTTCTTAGCTCCCTTGCCCCTGTCTGTAGTTTTCTCTGTCTCATTTCTTCAAGTCCCTGCTGCCTCCATACCACTTTCCTTCTCCTAGGTCTCCTAAGTAATCCAGCTCACCTCTCTTCCCCTGCCTCCTTGCCTCTTCTCTTCGCCATACCTTTTCTCTTCCCTTAAGTATCTTCTGCTTCCAAAACATATTCACCAAGTCCCCAAGGAGGTGGTCCAAGGACCAACTTCTACATGGAGGAGGAAGGCAATGGGGCCAAATCATGGTGTAAACACGCTTAATCTGGGGGATTCTGATGCTGAAAGGACTTGTAGCATCCTAGCAATGTGCTGCTTCTCTCAAGGAGTAACCTTTTCGTGAGGCAGCTCAGAGTAGGATGCCCAGTACAGGCACATGGGGAGAAAGGGAAGAACGGAGATTGTCATTCTCCTCCCTGTAACCCATTTCTCCTCTGCTTGATTTACTATAGGCATTCACTGCATCAAAAAGTATTTTAAAACTAGTAGCAATTATAAAATCAATTACAGACTAAGATCACCTGAAAAAAGGAGAGAGAAAGCACAGGTAGTCTATCATTGCACGGAATTAACTGTGCTTTGTTCATTGAAAGTTTCAGAGAATTTTCTATTTTGAATTTTCCTTTTCCTATATAGTATTATGATGATGGTTATCATTATCACCATTATTTTTTCCTCTTTTGTTTTTTTGTTGTTGCTGTGGACCCACTTCCTTTTTTGGGGGTAGCAAGACATGTGAGATGGGTGGGTTTGAGAAGGAGCACACATATGGAAAGATTGGCAGCAACTGTATCAAAAATGCCAAAACAACATGTTGTTACTTCTTTCACGGGGGGGGGGGGCGGAGAGAGACAGATTTGAAATTTTAAACACTTTAGGCATATGCTGTGGGAAACACCAGTGTGTCCACAAAAATTGGGTGTGCTGCATAGAGTGTATGTACCTGCCCTTAGGGGCTGAGGCTGTTTCTATGTCAGCAAAATTTTGATGTTTCATTTTGATTCAACACCTTTCCCTCCCACATAAAAAGTCTCTAAATGGCGTGGCTACAACATCTTTCACCCATTTATGCATTACTGCTAGGTTGCATTTATTTCTCTGAGATGATTATCCGAGCTTTTGGATACCAGAAGATAGGATTACCAAAATTAAATATTGACCTATTTAAGAACAACCCATGTTGGTGAAAAGGGGGACTACTAGGTTACTTCCCCCTTAATGAAAAGTAAAGGGACAGAGTCATATTTCACCTATTTTGAAAGACATTAAATTTTGGATGCTGGTCAAAAATTAAACTGATTTTTAGAACTGCTCATATTTTAATAAAGGCTACATGGTTTTGGGATCATCACTCTTAGCTATACGGTTCCATGTTATTATGAAGCCACTAGTATTTTTTAAAATTTGGATTTTTCAAGCCTTACTACTTGAGATTTACAATTGTGAATATCACAAAGATTAGTTCTGGAAGTGGGGAAAGATTTGGATTTGACTGGATTTAAAAAAAAACTAGACAGAAATGGTTCAACTTTCCCTAAAGTACTATGTGTACTTTTTTCTTTTTCTTCATTCTCAGTTTCACAGCATGAACAATATTTCCCTTGTTGAACACAATTCAGAAAGAAAAATGTGCTGAGACACCAGAATATATTGTTGCTGTTATTTTGCAGTTTCACATGCTTCCTTCTTTATGCAGTAGGATATTTGACTTCAGGAGAACAGTGGAGATGTATGTAACAATGTTGGGCTACAATATACAGATGGATTAAGTATTATGAAAACACAGAAGCAAGCATATCAAGTCAGGTAATACATAGTAGATTAAAACAGCCCTCTTAATTATTCTCTACTCCCACATTAGCCTCTCAGTTCAGAAACCTCTTAGCTTTTTAGTCAGTCAGTGTGTTTAATGCATCCTGAAAAACACGGCTCCCAGTGACTAGGAGCCAGTCTGGAAATAGCACGATGGAGGAGCAGTTCAAGTCCTTCTCTTCTCTCTCTCTCTCTCTCTCTCTCTCTCTCTGTGTGTGTGTGTGTGTATGCCTCTACATATGAGGGCTTCTACATAAATGCTGATTGCACAGAGTCCCTTCCCATGCAATTTTGGAGAACGGAATCACATATTGCCTGCAGTATAGTTGATAAAGATTTCCTTCAACAAAATATGGGTTTTCTCTAGTTCAGTTCATGATGCAAGCTAGGCAACAGCAAAGATAAAGAGATTTAAGCTTTAAATAGGAAACTGAGAGGGGTTGCTAATACCTCAGAATATAGATGCACGATTCAATATGATGTTAACAGATTGAAGAACTGGACCAAAACTATCAAAAGTAATTTGTGATCTATGGGTCTTAGTAGACCATAAGCTTAACACGAGTCAGCAGTGTGATGTACCAGCAAAAGAAAAAAGCTAATGCAATTGTAGGCTGCATCAACAGAAGTACAGTGTCCAGATCAAGGGAAGTAATAGTACTAGTCTATTCTGTGTTGGTCAGACCCTACCTGGAATACTCAATCCAGTTCTAGGTGCCACAGTTTAAGAAGGATATTGATAAGCTGGAACATGTGCAGAGGAGGGCAACCAAGATGATAAAAGGTCTTGAAACCACATCTTATGAGGAATGGTTGAGGGAGCTGAGTATGTTTAGCCTGGAGAAGAGAGGGCCAAGCCTTAAATATCTGAAGGCCAGTCACATGGATAATGGAGCGAGCTGGTTTTCTGCTGCTGCAGGGTAGGACCTGAACCAATGGATTCCAAGTGCAAGAAGGGAGATTCTGACTAAATATTAGGAAGAACTTTCTGACTGTAAGTGTTGTTTGACAGTGGGATGGATTACATTTGAATATGGTAGACTCTCTTTCATTGGAGGTTTTTAAACAGAAGTTTGACGGCCATCTGTTAGGGGTTATTTTACTGTGGTTCCTGCATCAAAGGGAGTTAGACTAGATGATCCTTAGGGAACTATGACAGGTTCTTGCTTAGCTAGCAATATCTCCATGTGTTCATGTACACACACATATATACACACATTTCCATAGGCACCCTCCCAACATATATACCTTTTCTATTTGGGTACGAAAACACCAAACCTGAAACTTGCAAATGTCAGGCACATATAGCACAGCTCTGTTCTTCACAATTAGATGTTCACAAACTCTAAACCTCAAAGCCAGTGTTGCGTGTGGCTAGAATAAGTTGGATGAGGATGTAAGATGTCTAAAGTCCAATCCCTGCTTTTATGGCTATAAAACTCACTGGGTGGTCTTAGACAAATAATATCCACTATATGCTTCTCTGAGCTCCATGGAGGAGAGAGGAATATTGTGTGTAATATAAATTGCATACTTTCTTGAATACACCTATCCAGCCAAGGAGCTCTGCCACTGTACTCCCTTCATTCTTAAATGCATTTTTGATTTGGTTCATAATCTTACTTCATCATCTTCATGCTACTCTTGAGCTAAGCTACCCAAACTGTGGACAAATCTATTTCTTGTGGGATGAAAAGCCGAGTTAGCTACTTCATGAAGACAATTCTCCTTCAGATACTCATGATCAACAGAGAAAAGGTGAGAATGCAAGTGTAGGGAACTTGCTGCTCAGGTAAAGGATTCTTATAAACATGAAGAGAAGAACCAATTCCTCATTTTCCTGATGACAGGAGTGGGGAAAACCTCACCAATTTGCTGACACTATCTTTACATTTATTTATTTAGTTGTACATCACCCTAGACTCCTTCCAGTGGAGGGTGATTTATATCAAAAATAAGAAAACAATATGGTACACAGAGCTGAAAACATACATACACTAAAAATGTAGAAGAAAATAATCAAATGATTATTATTATGGTACTGTATTTATTTATATCCCACTTTTTCCCTGATAGGGACTCAAGATGGCTCACAGATAATATAGAATCGGCTAAAACACAGAAAAAGCAATAATTAAAACAGAATGAAACATTCTTAAAATCTATAGAATCAGAAGTACACACAATACTAATGAGGAGTGCACCCTTATTTGAACATAAGAATAGACTTGCTGGATCATGAAATGCCTCCTCTAGTCCAGCATCCTGTTCTCATAGTGTTCAGCCAAATGCCTACAGGAAGCTCAGAAGCAGCAGGGCTGAATTAACCATTAAGCAAAATAAGCATGTGCTTAGGGCATCAAGGGAAGAGGGGCATCACGGAAATTTTCCATTGCTGGATTTACCATAAACCATATGGTGCAGCTGAACAAAAATAAACACTATTTATGTAAATATACAAAAATAAACATTATTTTCCATCTTACTGTAGCTTTTGTTTCATTTTGGAAAATAAAAAATATATATTTTACAGTTCATTATTGTCTCTATTTTGAATTAGATATATATGGGGGCACCAAAATACTTTAAGTCCTTAGAGTCTCTTAATCTGGGCCTGAGAAGCAGTGTAACACTCTTCCCACTAGTAATTCTGAGCAACTGGAATTCAGAGGCATATTGATTGCCTTGTCAAACTGCAGGAACCTGGGTAAATAGGCCTTCCCCCCTCTTAGCATGGAGAAGGAAGTTCCTGCCTGCAAAAAGAAATATAGTCTCTGGTTCAAACAAGCAGGAGCTTCACGTATCCCATGTTCAAGGACAATTGAGTTGTCCCTATGTGATCTCAAGTCTCTCCTCTAATTTAAAGCTATGAAGTGATCTGATGACTGTGGTCTATAGGCAGTGTATGTAGAGTTGTTGGAAACTCATAGAAGTTCCCTTCTTGCTCATCAAGAAGCAGGGGAATGTCTATATTCATCTGCCTATGTGTGCAGGGTATTTCATTTAATAAAAAAGAACTGAAAGCACAACCAACAGTGTTTTGTATGCTGTGTTTTCCCTTTACAGTATATATTTGGGGAAATTGCAGCATCCCAGTCTCCCCAACAAGACCTATTAGATCTTACATATTCTTTCATTAACCGGATGCAAAATTAAACAAATAAAAATCGGGTAACATTTACAACACAATTCTAACAATGCCTATTCAGACAGTGGGGTTATGATTACAGCCTTAAATGACATTCAATATGCTTCCGAATTTTTTTGGAGGTCAGAAGGCACAAAGATGAAATTGGTGGGAAACATGCATTTGCCATTCTTCTGCTTTTTACTACAGAAAAAAACCCCTAGTTTATTTTTAGTACTGCTTTTCTGAATTTTAATATTAAAACAGAATAAAATACCTAGATCTATTTCAAATAACATTTCTCCTGCACAAGAAGGAAAGTGAAAAATCAACACATCACTCCTTGCACTGGTCCCTTTAAAGGGACTGATAGATGTGTCAAGTATGATCTCAGCTGCACTGATGGCTCCTATTCACAAAGAAAGCACTTTGGAAGTCAATGCTGACAGAATTAACGCATTCTTGGCACATGGCTGTCCAAGCACTTTAGTGAGAAAATGACTCTCCAAGTTCCTGATTTTTTGGAAGTGGCTAAAATAAAGCCTGAAGGCTGTGTGCTGTAAAAGATTAACTAGGTCCCAGTTTACCTCATATTGTGTATAAAGACATCATAAATGTCATGGGTTTTTTTTAAAGGGTATACGTTATGATGGATTTACAATAGGGTTAAATGCTCTGTAATTGATGGCAGACAACAGGATGGAGAAACTTAAGAAGAGCACATTTTGCTGGCCCTTTCTCAGAGGCTGAAATCATGAGGTACGAAAAGGAAATAAAATTGAAGCACAAGTCATCACAGACTCTTAGCAGGGATTATAATAAATTAGTTAATATCTTAGGCACCCTTTAGATATTACAGAAATGGTTTGGGAGCTGCTTCCTGAGGGTTAATCTCAAAGCACCTCTGCAATGTATAAATATATCCTACCATGTGCATAAGGTGAGCCGAACAGGTTCTGATAATTTCCCCTTATTCCAACCAGGGAACCATTGTATGGTAAGAACATGCCAAATGGTTAAACCCAGTGGGTTTCAAGCATCCAACAGATACTTCCCAAGCTGTTATTGTAAGGTCTAAAGGGCACCAATGATATAGTGTGAAAAAAGGAAAGGCACCAGAGATACCCAAATAACCACTGATATTGCAACAAATGGGGAGAAAACATGCCTGAATCTTGCAAGTAAAATTCACATGAATTAAAATGGAAAGGGGTTTAAAATTTAGGGACCAATATAGAAATAACTTGGATATATCTGGGCACCTAACTATCCCACTTATTTCACAGTATGAGAAAGAAGGCTGATAACCCCAATGAAAGAGTTGGTTTAAAAATGGCTCTAAGGAATAGATAATTAGTATGAAAATGTAGTCACAGCATAAAAAAGTAATTCAGCCAGAGGTGGGGAACTTGTGGTCCTTCAGATGTTGCTGGACTACAGCAGCCATTGTCCTTGAGCATTGGCTGTGCTAGTTGAGGTTGATGTGAGTTTGAGTCCATCTTAAGGGACAGAGATCCTACCCTCCTAAATTAGACATGAGTAAAGCCCTCAAATTCTAGTTATAGGTGTACAACTTCTTTCCCATCCAAATACAAAAAACCCCCAAAAATCTGTCTTTGAAGGGTCTTTTAAATCAATGTCTAGAAAAGGAATTCAGGACAGTTAATTCTGTAGAGAGCCTCTTGGGTATTAATATCTGCAGAGGAGGTCCTTTTGCTTGTTCTGCCTCCCTCAGAAGTTTGGGTGGCAGTGACCAGGAATTCTACACAGAGGTTTGACTGCCACCTTTACTTTATAGTTTTAGGGGAATGATGTTTACTGTGACCTTTGACACCTGATATGTGTGTTTTAAGGCCCCATCATATTCCTGTGACTGTCTTTTCTTTTACATTTTTTTAGTACTGAATTTTCAGTTTTTACAACCCACCATGGAACCTGCTGGTGAAGGGCAGGAAATAGCGTACATGATCAGTAGCCAGATTTTTGAGATTGTTATCATCATATTATCTTTGTACAATGTTTTTTACATGAACAGGCAATCCAACCAAACTCGTTTGTTTGCTACCTCTAGTCAGACTCGATCACTGTGAATTAGCTGTGAGTTTTGAATGCCACTCTTATCATTGACTATACAATTAACACCAGTGGGAAAAGAATCCCATATTAAGAGTGCTCTGTTGCTGGGAAAGGTTGTCACTTAGGGGAGACCTGGCAGTAGTTTTGAATTTTTGATTTATACTCAATTGTAGCTACTAGCTATAATTCTAGTTATACTAGAAAAATATTATGAATGTTGCATAAATATTCTGTTTATATTAAAACTGAAATATTAGTGTGTTGATCATTATTGTATTAATAAGCAATTCCCTAAACAGTTTTTTTTTGGGGGGGCATGTGTTTTATTTATCCTTCATCATCAGAAATAATTTATAGCAATTTTAATCTATTCCATCTGAAACTCTCATATTACTGTTCGATCACATAAATATTCTGACTTTGCAGGATTCCACTTTCTTTTCACATTAAACTTTTTAAATTTAGAAGGCAATTATACTCATTCATGTCTAAAGAGACAGGAGAGTTAAATTACTCAGAATTCAATTACCTCTTTGTTTTAGTCTGTTTAGTAGAATTTGTTAATTTTATCATTGTTGCTTGTAAAACAACTATCAGACCTGTTATCCACCATAGTTCAATATATCCTTTCTTGTAAATAAGACTAAATAATTATATGCTAAAAATGGAATAATAAACAAAAGGGGCTGTATCAGAGCCACCCATCTACAGAAGCACTCCTTACCCCAAATATTAAAATTTCAAAACTGCAGTGAATATATACATGCAAAACTGAAGTATTGAGATGCTAGAAAATATTTTTATGATAAAAATAGCAGCTTTTCTATATGTACCTATTTACACATGGGTATTTTGCTGTACTGCTCAGCATTCCATGAAAAGAGTCACAATATTAGCATGATTGGCAATAGAATAGTTTATAGGGCAAGAAACTAATATAGCTCAAAAATTACCAACAGGTTTGTATTTTAAAAGAATGTAAACCACTTTTTGAAGGATTTTGTCAAAAAGCCGAGTCTACATTTTGCAAATAAAAATAAAGAAAATTAAAAGTAAATTAAAACAAATAGATGAAATAAATAGATTTGTTCTCCAGTTATTTGCCAGGAGACAAAACTTTAAAACCAATTCATTTCTTCTTACATTTAAATCATATTTTTAGCACCTGCACCAATTTAGCACCAATCAAATAACTTAGAATTATAAATTAAATATTAAACAACTCTACTTACTTCATCAAACATAAAGCCATCCACATCTATTTCGCTATAGTCATCATCAGCTTCATCAGTTTTAACAGCTGCCAAAGCACTGGCCAGTTTCTTTCGCAGACGGAAACCTTTCCAGAGTGCCTAAACAAAAATGTAAAGCATGTTATATGAGGCCATAGATCAAATCCAAATCCAGATTCTCTGTTATCCCATTAGGAAGATAAAACATTGTAGTTCTTTTTCTGTAATAGCTCAATGATCTGTTTTTTGAACTTTATGTGACATTTAAAACTACAAGACAAATTAAATATCAGCATATGTCTAGAGCTCAGAATACTCTGGAGGTTTGGCTCGAGTAAGCAGAATGGAATCCTAAAACCCTCTCAACTACAAACCAAGGTCAACTAATTAATTATTTGACAATCCCTTCAGGACCTACTATAAGCTTAGGGGAAGAAGATATACGGAAAAGAATTAAGTGTTAACTTTCACAAAAATAAAAACACACTTAAATAAAAATTTCCACTGATTACACCTGACAACGTATGCAGACGTATCAGCAATTAACTTAGGCCAATCATTTTCACCTTCACTAGCAATCTCTAGACTATTTTTTTAAAAGGAAGAATTTAATTTACGGGAGAAAGTTATGAGAAGGGGAAAGGACAAAGAACAAAACAAACCCACAAAAAAAAATGAAAGGGAGGAAAGGCATCAAGAGAACCACTAATAAGAGAACAAATAATGGCTTGTAATAAAGGAGATAACATAAAACCACATTACTGTATGTGGCTCTGAATTTGAGAACATTCTAGTTGCATAACTGAAAATTGGCACTACCGTTGCCTCCTCCCTAAATCTGTATAAAAATAGCATATAAATAATGATACTTTGGGCATATTAATTGTAGCATGACATATTGTTAAATAGTACTAACAATGAAACTCTTAAGTAGAAATTCTGTTGTCCTGCTTAGCTGTAGTGCTTTACTAAGTTTGGGGCTGTGCATTTGATTTTGGTCCTTCTGAAAGTTCACATTCAGAATCCAGGGGGAAATATAAAAAAAGGACTCAAATCTCTCTTTCACTTTTGGAACCCAGGTGAATTTCCATCACACACATTCTGGGTTTTAGATATTTTGGAGTTCTGGTTTCAACATTAATTTATCTCCCCCCCCCCAAAAAAAAAAGATTAAAAGAAGTCTTAGCATACTCAAAAGGTTGTTTTAAGGCTAGAAGGCAGGATGACATTTTTATTTGCACCATAAGGTAATGATTCACAAAACTCTTAACACTAGTGAAATGTCACGGAAATTCAGTGGAACTAAATCAGTGCAAGTAGCCCTTTTAACCATATAGTGTCAGAAACCAGTAATGCAAACTTGATTGTCTAAAGCAGGGGTGGATAATAAGTGACCTTCCAGATGCTGTTGGACTACAGCTCCCACTATCTTTGAGTTATAGGGCTTCTGGAAATTGGAGTCCAACAACAGTTTAACAAAGCATGATTTGATGTCCCAATTGCAAACTTAAAAAGAAACTGCCTTGTACCAAGTCAGACACATTGGCCCATCTAGCTGTCTTGTTCATACTGACTGGCATCAGTTCTCCAGTGTTTTATACTGGAACCTTTCCTGTTCCTAACTGGAGATGCTTGAGGGCTGAATGTGAGACCTTTTGTGTGCAAAGCATGTGTTCTATCACTGAGCTATGCCCCCCTTCCCTAGATCAGCTGCAAGGCTTTTGAATCCAGCAACATGTTTGCATCAACAGTCAGTCCTGTCTCTCCCCAGCATGTAACACTGAATATGAAGTCACCATTTAGTTATCAGGCATGTGGCTCCCAGTCACTATTTTGAGTCCCACCACCCTTCAACGTAATGGAAACAACTTTTCAAAAGCAAGTCCTACAGAAGGAATGGGCAACTCATGGGTCTGGCTCTCCAGATTCTACAGGGCTCCATTTCCCAGCAGACCTAGCCAGCATAACCAATCATCAGGGATAACGGAGTTCTTATATTAGCCCTGTTGGAGGAAAACAAGATAGGTATAATATGCCTGAATAGGGCTTTACTCGTTAAAGGACAACAATACTTCCTTCTATTTGTGTGTTTCTCTATGTGAGTGATGTCGAGTCTTAGATTAGGTTGCCTCCATGGAGAACTACCAAGGAGCACCCAACCTGGGCTATATTGATCCATTATATGAGCCCCTAGTAGGTAATAGGAGAGGGCTCCCCCACCCACTGATGTGCACACATATACGGTGAAATTGTAGAGTGGTACCTCTGGTTAAGAACTTAATTCGTTCTGGAGGTCCAGTCTTAACCTGAAACTGTTCTTAACCTGAGGTGCCACTTTAGCTAATGCGGCCTCCAGCTGCGGTCACGCCACTGGAGCACGATTTCTGTTCTCATCCTGAAGCAAAGTTCTTAACTATTTCTGGGTTAGTGAAGTCTGTAACATGAAGCGTCTGTAACCTGAAGCCTCTGTAAGCTGAGGTACCACTGTATCTTTAAATTTTATAGTATCTTTTAGTTTTATTGTATATTTTAAGGTGAAATTGCATCTTTTAGTTGCATCCGTTTTAGAACCAAAGAATGTTTGCTTGGTGGATTGACTCTGTGAGGTAATGTCCAGTGCTGGACATTCTGTTTGCCTTTATGTTTTTTCAGGTTGTGTGGTGGTCCAAGCTTATATGAGTGAGTTAGACATCCATTCTCAAAGACTGTAGACTGACCTGAAGTTTAGTAGCAGCTTTATGCTTGACCGTGGAATCATGGTGATCTTCCTTCTTTAGGTTGACAATCCTTTTCCTGGTATAGTAGCTTCGCCAATAAGACTGGATCACAGTTGCAGCCAGATGTTGCCACATGTAGAAATTTATCTTTTTACGAGCACAGTAGCTTCGCCAGTGTGATTGGATGACTGTGGCTGCCAAGCTAGAAATATCAGAAAAATAACAGACTGTACTCAGCAGCTGTGACCAGTGCCAATGACAGCAAATGATTTTGGAAGTTTAAAAAATTGTTTCACCACCCATCATTTACATGCAACACAGAATGCAGAGGAAGACTGATGGATAAACCACTACAATATGGAGAATTATGGTTGTTTATTATTGTTGTTATGGTTATTATTATTAGGAAAACTGGAGTAATAAAGAACAACAGCTGAAGATGATACAATGACTGACAAAATAACTAAGAAATAACATAAAGAAGGAAATATTTAGCCCAGTCCTATGCACCACCTGCTGTGAGCAAAACTATTTTTAAATTGGGAGTGGGGTTGGGATGAAAAAGAAATTGGGTGGCTTGAGGATTTCTTCATGCAGAGCAGCAGGAGCGAAAAGGGAGGATGAGGCAAAATGGCCAGATTATTCCAAAGGCATTCTATTTTAAAATTATTTTGTTCAGAGCCATAATATGATCCACGCTTATTTCATGAGGTTTCTATTTAATTTATTATAATAAGAGTGGAAATCTACATGATGTCAGATATTGTAAATGAAAATTATTTCACAATTAGGAATATATACTCACAGTCATATGGCTGCAACAGCAGATTTGCACATGGAAAACTGGACTTTCTGTGCACATAGCATTTTGTTTCTACCAGAAATAGCCACATTTAAATCCCTTGGGCCATGTGCCTGTCAGCATGGTGGATATTATGTCTGATTTGGCACATGAAATTCTGTTCTATTATATTTCACATGCACATACTGAATTACTCACACAAAATTTCAGGGTAGTGGAAAGGGAGGGAATTATATATTGTATGGTGGTTTTGTTTTGTTGGAGACACATTATCACAATGGGGGGGTGCGTTGAATGATTTTTTCGACGGCACTTTTCGGTCCTAACAACAACAACATATTATTCATATATCACTTAATGCAAATATGTCAATGTTCAGTTAGATGGAAAAAGGAAGCACAATGACATGGCTTCTTTTTGCCCAGGAATGAAATTTCACCAGCCAGCTCAAGTCTGGTAGTTTTGTATTAGCAAGCATATAGAGATTACTGATACAGTAAGACTATATAGCTCACCATAATGGTATGAGGTGTGACTAGAAAACCAACAAAGAAAGCAGTCATGAAGACAAGCAGAGCCCTTCAGGTTGAGAAGGAGAATGACTAATAGCATGATACTACAGAACTCTTATTATGTTATACATCTTAAACCTGCTCAAAAATAACTGCTTTTTAGAAAAATTGGCAGGATTTGTGGCATCTGCACAAATTTACCATACACACACCACCTTTGAGGGTTATAGTACAGCCTGAGAATACATATTTTTGTTTTGGACAAAACATTCAATGCAAGGTAGAAACTACTGACAAAATATTAACAGAATCATAGAAATGGAAGTGTCTGATTCGGTTCTTATTTGATTTGGTCTTGTAAGCTTATCAGATATTTTAACTGTAGTATGTTTTTTATTATTAGAGATATGGCAATAAAACTGCTAACACATTTGCAAAGCTAAGCAGAGCCCAGTAAGGTTTCAAACTGGATGGGGAACCATGTGGAGAAATTCCTGCATTGCAGGGGGTTAGACTAGATGACCTTTGGGATAGCTTCCAACTCTACAGTTCTATGATTCAATGATTCCTACTATATTTTATGCTTATTTATTTTGTAAAAGTGCCTAAATAATTTATTATAAGAGGCAACTCATAAAAACAAATAATAAACATCATCAAGGCATTGCCCATGTAGGCAATCTAAGTGTACAGTGCAGAATCACAGAATTAGACAAGCTTTAACATTTTTTTAATTTTTTCCCCAATAATAATATTTATAGCAATAAATGGCAATTAAGCACAAGTGACTGAGAGTTCATGCCATCAGTTGCATCAAATTATTTTTGAAATATAGGGTATAGGTGGAGCTTTTGTTAGGAAGACCGCAAAATTGTTCAGCTTTTTGGGGGAATAAACCCAAATTGTTGAGCTTTCTTGGGGAAACCTCCACCCAAAATAGCTTTTTGAGCTGTTTTCACTGCTTTTCTCAGCTCATTGGCATACATCTGGGTTTTCCTGGCATTTTGCCAATTCCCCGCTGATGCTATTTTTGAATCCAAAAACCAGGACATGTCAGGAATTTTCCTGATGTATGGCAAGCCTAATCAAATATGAAAGTTTTGATATCACTAGCCATTATACCCTTCTGGGTGTGTAAGTTTAATCTTTTAGTCTTAAAAACTAGACTTTAACAAGTTAGTTCAAAAACTGATATTTTATGATAGGTAAAATAATAAAAACACTTGTCATGCCCACTCTAAACTGTGTGTATGGCAGATCTAATTGCATGCATGGACATTTGTCTGCACTGTCTAGTCACAGGGTGTCCCAAGCAGACCCACACATCTTTCTCTCTAAATTTGCAAGTTCTTATGGGACATGACAATTGTCTGTTCATCGTGTGTTCAGATATATATATGGTGATAGCCACAGGATGGGGAATTTTAAAGCAGCCATAACATGGTAAGTGGGTCTGTAATTTTACCCTACATAAAGGAACCAAGGCTCCCTGCTTTCCCTCCCACACAAAAAATCGTTTATAGATGAGTTACCACATGGCAACAACACAGGTCTGTGTAAACTCAGAGAAAAGCCTCGGGAAGGCTTATTGCAACCATAGTACTGCCTATCCCTAACCCATTTCAAAGTCCACTGATTTCTAAATTGGACAGGTTTTATTATGGTAAACGCACAAGCAGTGAGATTGTCTGACAACTGAATCAATGCATTAGATTACCATTTGGGTATGCTTTCGATAATGGAATGTTTGAGGCTTGGAATATGTTATTCGTATATCTGTAAAATACTTACCTTGCTTAGTTTAACACTATTTAACACTATCATTTAAAAAGATACTTCGCTTCACCCGTTTCACATAAAATAGCATATAACTTTTGACAGTTATAAAGATAACCTGTGAGAGAATAGGTCTAGGCTAATTTAAGGTGAACTGGTTATCAGAAAAGCAACCTACAAACTAGAATGAAAAGAAAGTTAAACAAGATTCTGAAAGGAAATTTAGTTGATTTACAGGCAACCAGATTCTATAGATATGAATATCTGTTATTTAACATACCGTATTTTTCGCTCTATAGGACGCACTTTTCCCCCTCCAAAAATGAAGGGGAAATGTTTGTGCGTCCTATGGAGTGAATGCAGGCTCCTTGGCTTCAGCAAAAGCAACGCAAAGCCTCCAAAACGAAGAGGGAGCGCTCCCTCCACGCTCCGGAGGCTACGCATTGCTTTCACTGAAGCCCGGAGAGCGAGAGGGGTCAGTGCACACCAGACTCTCCGGACTTCAGCGAAAGGAACCCGAAGCCTTTGGAGCACAGCGTGAGGTCCCTCTGCACTCCAAAGGCTTCGCGATTAGCTGCGCAAAGCCTCCGCAGGGCAGCGGGGTGAAGGCACCCCGCTGTCCTGCAGAGGCTTGAAAGGCTGTCCCCGAAGCCAGAACAGCGAGATGGAGCGCTGCGCAGCGTCTCACTGTCCTAGCTTGGGGATGCTGGGGCTTTATGGGGAAACCCCGGGCTTCCCCCTTCAGCCACGACACTGATTTGATTCAGAATATTTTTTACTTGTTTTCCTCCTCTAAAAACTAGGTGCGTCCTTTGCTCGGGTGCGTCCTATAGAGTGAAAAATACGGTAAGTCATAGATAATCACACAGCAATGTAGTAATGAAGGTGTTCTTAGCTGAGCAAGTACATCCTATTATACTAAAACTTTGAGGAGACCATACTGAAACAGCTTATTATCATCTCTCAGGTACATCAGTTTTCCATACAAAACTAGCCCCATATTTCTGCAAAATCTTTAGTACAGCATTTGAAGGAGACACTACCAGCAGTGACACATGCACACATACCCACCTTTGGGATTTTCAATGATTTTCTGAAATGACTATCTACAGCAAAAAATAGATGGCTGTGTCCTATGCAGAAGCAAGGACCCTGAAGTGATGCCCTAGCTCAGGGTAGTTGCTTCTGTGCTTGCAGATCATGATGTTGTGCTGGTAAAATAGACATAACAATCCTTCCTAATTATTTACTGAGTACTGGAGCAAAACTATTTTTATTATCTATTAAGGGAAAAATATATAAACTGAGGAGAAAATAAGTTTTGACAGTCACTTTATAGAATTATGATTATTTCTGAAAGATCATCTGGTACATGGAACCAGTCATGCCCTTATCCGCATTAAGATTACACAGTGATATGGTTATGTTTCCATAATAAAGTGTTTTGACCTTTGAATCTTACTTTTGTGAACTGTCAAAATGTTGAAGAGAATTTCCTTCACTGCTTTCCATCATTTGCTTGCTGAACGTGTTTCTCTGTAGACTGATTAATACGTTATCTTTGCTTTCCTCATTGTGATTAAGGGAATATTGAATAACGTCCTCTTGTCTGTGTTCTCCATTTTCCCCCATTCCAGACACTGTCACGAAAGAGTTAACGGACATAGCCTGAGTGTGGCCAGGAGCACTCCGTCTTTCAGCCATAATGAATGAGTCTTGCTTATTTTGTTTTACACCACTTATACTGAAGTTATTTTGCTCTGTGATGTTAATGGCTTCTTGGTTCAAAGGATCTGTCCGTTTTCCTGGTTCCTCTCCTTCAGTAGCATTTAGAACTCCATATTCATGTGCGTAACGGTGCTCACTACTTAGCTTCATCAGCTTCTTAAGATACCAACACTGGAGCTGTACAGCATCTGCAGAGAATTCACTTTGGGAGGGGGAAATGTTAAAAAGCATCTATTGGTTTTAGAATAATGATTCATCAAATTTCCCCCCATCTAAATTTTAGTTATGCTGCCCCACAAGAAACAACAATAATAACCTCCCTGCAGTTTAAAAGACCAGAGATTGTCTAATTAGCCAAAGGTCAGGGGAAAAGCCTCCCTGGGGAGAGCAAAAGCCCCCAAAGTTCCAACAATATCAGGTGCAAATGCCAGTTTGGAACAATTTCTGTCTAAGCTGGACACATGACCAGCTGAGACCCTCAATGGGGCCAATAGATACAAATTGTCCTTTAGTTAGAGATTACAGCCATAAACCGAAACATCTGAAGACCTGAGAAATTTCACAGAATTAAGCTTCCTGATAGAAATATGTGAAATATTCTAATACACAGGGTAGCACCTATTCTATAAAACTATAAAACATATACTTTGGTTTTGAAATTGTAGGTTTTAAATGTGCATATAGCACTATTTCACCAAAGCGGCTAGAATATTACTCTTTGCATTTTTACATGTCAAATTAATGACATGTAATCTTTGGTTGGTATAATAAGGTATAATGTGTCACTGTGCCTGTTTATCCCTCCCCTAAAAAAACACCATATCTGTTAATTAGTTATTTATGTACCTTTCACTTTTTGTCGGAAGGAGCCAATGTGGTGGCTTACAAATAAGAAACACAAATATTAAAAACTAAAATAACCAAGAAAAGACACTTGAGAATCGCATAAATTATATAAAATCAGCAGACAAGAATAAACTAAAAGCATTTTATATCTCCTTCCTGTGCAAAGCAAAATCAGTAGCAACTTTGGATTTCCAAAGCTTTCCTGTAAAGCTAGCTTCCAAATGTCTGCCAAACAGTGATAAAAGATTGGGCCAGTCAGGCTACCTTTAGGAGAGAATTCCATAAAGGCTGTGGCACAACCAAAAAGACTCTGGAAAACACGGAGCAGTGATTTATTCTTTATTTTATCAAGATCAAGCATTAACTGAAACAATTCGGTATTATTATTTTTGCAACACTGTTGCAAAAAATGTCTGTGGTAGTATACAGATTTTCATAAACAGTTAATAGGATATGGTATTGCTCCACTTATCTCTGCCTTCTAAGACTAGAGATGGAAAATGGAGTAGGTTTATCTGTCAAACAGAAGAACTCTATAAGGGGCCAGACGTGGGATGTTACTTTGAAATTAAAGTCAGTTTGCATTAAAGTTCTAAAATTCACTAGAATGTGTATTAGGAAACATATTAAGTGATGCAATTTCAACTGAAAACATCCCAAATGTGGCAGAAGATGCTTTAACACAGAATATTTCATCAGTCAATCTTTTCTTATCTAGGGAGCACTTCTGCTGCCTTCTCTACTTTTCAATGTATTGCAGAATACATTACTGAGTGATACAGTAATGTAGAGACTGTAAAGCTGGTTTCACTCAAGTGAATCTCTAGAATTACAAGCCTAGTTTTAGTTAAATGTAAAGTGCCCCAAGTTCAATTTTTGTAATGTTCTAGGATTGCAAAGAACCAAAGCTCTTGAGGGCTGGATATAGCTTTCAGGTAATTTTGCAATACGAAATTTTCATCACCATTCAAGAATAAGACAAGAGGTGATGCTGGATTCTAACATTTCAGCTTAATATACATATTATTCAACATTAATTATATCATTATGTAAAGAAGCAATATTACTTTAAGTGAACTTGATATTTTTTATTATACCTATGGAAATTCTGACAAACTTTAAAGTTGAATATTGTTTACTATGTTGTGCTTTTTTACTTGAAAGATGGTGTGATATTATCTTGCTTCACAAACAAAAGCATTTTGGATTTGTTTGTTTTTTAAAAAAGATAATATGTATTGTATAAAAAAAAGTAAAAGATGTGACAAGTACATATTCAAAGAAGCATCATGTAATGCTATGTAAATTGACATATACTTTAATATCATTATTGTTCCAGTCTAGTTTGCAAAAGGCCTTTAACTCCATAAAGAGTTTTAATGTTTATATTTCTTCAGTTATATTTCCTTTTATAAGCTTTTATGCCATTTTCATCTGTTTAAACTATAACTGTTTAAAAGGGTTTCAACTTCCATTAGTGTCTTTTATTTCCAGGCATCTGTACCAGAGCCTGTTGAAAGCCAAAACACTGAAACGGAAGTGCATCTTAGCATAGCTACTTACAACTAAGTGTGAAAAGATTAACTGACAGACAGAGTAATTAATTTTTTTTAAAGCACATAATTCTTAAACATGGGTAGGCTAGGCATAGTGAATTTGAAAGCAGGAACAACACAATTTAATTGAGCAGCTCTAGTGTATGAAACATGGATTAGGAAACCTAGCAATGATTACCTTTGGCAGTTTACATACTTGAGGTCATACCTACAGGGCCTCATAACTTAGTGAGATGTCAAACAGACAAGAAGCTTGCTTAGTTTTTATGCTGTTCATTAGGCATGTTGCATTAAGGCTGCAATCTTATGCACTCTTATCTGGGAGCAAGCCCTGCTGCACGACCTGAGGGCTTATATCAATTAAACATAGGATCATGCTACATGACACTTAATTTACATGAAACAGAGATTGGTTTAGGCACACATAGAAGGGGGGGGGTCATGTGTGATTTTATTATATGAATTTTGTTTTCCATATTTTTAAAAAATATACCACACCATCAGGAAATTAGAGAAAGATGAGAACTCAGTAGCAAAGCACATGTTTTTCATGTAAAGTGTTCCAAGTTCAATTCTTGGAATCTGCAGGTAGAGGTGAGGAAGAATGCTGTCTGAAACTCTAGAAAGTCACAGGTCATCAATACTGAGCTACATGGTCAAGTAGTCTAACTCATTATAATGGCAGCTTTCTATGGATTCCATTTTCTTTGTGGAATGGCACTATTTTTATTACGGTTCTCATTATTATTTTTTTATTGTTTTACAGTACAGTCCAATGCATGTCTTTTCAGTTTTGTTGTTAGTCTCTGTGGATTCTTTTCAGAAGCACACATATGAAAATTAAATAAATAATGCTGGCCCATTTCAGAAATTAAAATATATCTTAACATTTTTCATAATGTAAAAGAACAGTTAACTGATAGATAAGACACAAGTGGTCTATCTTAATCAGACAGCTTCCCCCCTTTCCATTATAAATCACACCCATTGCTTTTCAGTCAGAATTTTACCTCATCACTTCAGAATTGTATGCTATTCTCCTATGACCAGATTACCATTGCCGACAACATCACACAACTGAAATTCTGCCTATTACCTTTTCTTTACAATAAGGAACAGTCTAGTGCAGGAAAGATTTAGCAAATGTGTCTCAAGTCTTCTAAACAAACACTTTCCCACTTTGTTTTACAGCGCTTCTAATAAGAACTCATGTGCTTCTCCTGAGTGAGGTGAACACTTTAGGCTCTGTTCAGACACTTAATCCATGTGGTGAGGCATGCAAGGAAAGGAGTTACACTGCACACATGGTAAGAGCACATGGACACTTCACACCTACAGAAGACTACTTAAGTAAAGACACGGTCTTTGACAATACAGTACTAATTTCCTCATGCATATACGTCTACAATAGTAGATAGCATCCTTGCAATGCAAAGTAATGTCATGAAACAACTGATATAGTCTTAAGCACAGTGAGTGCAATCTAGCCACAATTAAGCTGTTTTTAGGCCCATTAGTTTAATGGGAGAGTAAAGCATCTGGTTAGTTTAAAAACCTTACTAGTGGCTTTGTTTTATGAAGCCTTGAGGAAGAGCTAAATCCATCTGGTACATTTTGAGACTGTTGTTTTTTAAAAGGTGTCGCAAGGCATGAATTAATTAAGTAAAAGAAAAACTGAAATAGATATTTTAGCAACTTTTCACCTTAATGTGATTCTGATGTATTCATATTCTCATATTTAGGAGTACAGAAAGGCATATCAAAATGCTGAATATACTTACATTAACCTAGTTGTGGCTTTTTTGCTGACTAAATCAATTTTTTGAATCTGAGCTTGACAAAATGCTGCAAAGCTTCCTGGCTGTGCTCTTTTCATCATTCTTTCATCTGCATTTTCTGCATCAGACTTTATGTTTTCATCATTAAGCACATTCAGACTGGGAAGAACTTTAAGTAAAGAGTGCCTTTTAAGATGAGAGAAAGCTATGTTAGTGCTAGAATAAACACAGTTTATTATCATCTCTGCTGTAAGGATGATGGTTAGGAAGATGCATTTTCTTGTTTAACTACATAACTATTTACTTGAAAGACAATAAAACATTTTGTGATTCTTTAAAGATGAAACAATGCACTTCATTTGATTATTGGACCATATATATAAAGTTCTGATCCAAACCAGGCAGCAGCTCAATACAAGGGATTAGATGTGGGAGAGGTAAGTTTGGGTCTCCTGACATTTAAAACAAAAACAACCAGAAAAGTAGATATGGGGTTGCTCAAGTTGGGTTAGGTGATGATACTGGGAAAAGGGGATGTTAAACTCTCCTACTTCCCCCTTGCTGCTTCCTCAATTGAAATTTCACCCTTGAAGCTTCAAAAAATCCAACTGAGGGGAGAAAAATATATGTGAATCGCTATCTTTTTCTTTTTCTTGTGGGCTACTTCCCTAATTGAAATTGCCCCTCTGTAGTTTCAAGAAGGTCAACTGAGAGGAACAGACAACAGGTACATGCCTCACTTTTTTCTTATACATGGGCTGGAATTTTAAATTTGTTTTATGAGAGAGCATGGTGGTCATTTTGGGCACTGCAATTTCACCCCGAAAAAGCACTTTTTGGGGGGCCGTGATCTCGTGCAGGTCACTTGACATGGGCAGGAGTATGGCTCTGGAATACAGTGTCTGGGTTTTTCACCTCGACATGTTAGATGGTATGCTCATGATGACCTAAGGCAAATAAAGAAGCCCTTGCTTGTTTGGGAGCTCCTTATATGTACTGGGGATTCCAGATCAGGAATTCTGGAAGCACAGTAATTTTATGGTAGGGGCAAACTTATAGGATCCCCAGGCCAGCATAAGTAAAGGTAAAGGGACCCCTGACCGTTAGATCCAGTCGTGACTGACTCTGGGGTTGCGGTGCTCATCTCGCTTTATTGGCCGAGGGAGCCGGCGTACAGCTTCCAGGTCATGTGGCCAGCATAACTGAGCTGCTTTTGGCGAACCAGAGCAGCACACGGAAACACCGTTTACCTTCCCGCCGGAGTGGTATCTATTTATCTACTTCCACTTTGTGCTTTTGAACTGCTAGGTTGGCAGGAGCTGGGACTGAGCAACGAGCGCTCACCCCATTGCGGGGATTCGACCCACCGACCTTCTGATCAGCAAGTCCTAGGCTCTGTGGTTTAACCCACAGCACCACCCGCATCCCCAGTACCACCCACATCCCAAGCCATATTCTTTATAAACAATTACAATATCACCAAATTTAAACTCAAGCTAGCCAAGGTTAAACACTTTTAAGTTCCATGGATTTCAGTGGAAAAGTTAAGTATATGTTGAACACTTTCTTAACTGAAATATACCATCAATCTGATGGACAGATGCCCAAGGAAAAACAATGAACTAAAACCACTTAATTTTGACTGGCTCATATTCCTTGCTTCTATAAATAACAGCATAGCTACAACAACAGCAAAATGTTTCTTGTTTATTTGTTGTGCAATAGTATTAGGTGATAGCAGTAAACTGATAAGTCCACACTGCATGTGCAGGTCTATTAGAAACAATGTTGAATAATGATATATTGAAAAGATGCCATATCAAGTTGATTAATGTTGGAAAGTAAGGTTTCTTAGAGCCATGGGATCTTAACACTAGTTTTTCCAGCTGGGTTTCTCCTAGTGGCGGCTGAATCAATATTTCATTTAGTGAAAACTTCCTGGTGAATATTCTGTCACTTAAGAGGTTCTATTAATCATTACTGCAATGAAACACTTTCCCCCTAGGAGTGCTCAAACTGATCCCAGGGTTTAATTTCTAAAAAGTGATTTCTTAGTACTTCAGCTTCCTCAGTGTTATCACTGGCTGGACATGAAAGTAGGAAACCTATTGGGAAATTTTACAACTAATTCCTTTGTTGGTATCAAGGGGTTATGTAAAGTTCACTGAAACATATTGCCTGAAGTTATAGTGAATGCTGAATTCAACAAATCCATACTTTATAGTATCCCGTTAGATAAATTAATCTCTTGTCCAATTATGAAAGCTCAGTTGGTCAAATAACGTCGGAGGACCTTCATGGCTCAGGAATTTCAAGGATTTTTAAAACTGGGCTTGCATGGAGCAGCAATTAATTATATGTAATATCAACCATTAAAAACAATATAGCTACAAATGGTAAGACGGTTATGTTGTTATATAACATGCACTACTTTAGTAAAAATACTTTGTCTTTTACAATTACAGTACCAGTTATCTTCATCATGCAATAATATAAATACATATTCACAAGTAATGCTGTGCTAGTCAATTTCTACATTTTCCTGCATATATGTTGCCTCATCTGCACCTGCCATATAAAACATGTTTAGAACAAGGGTCTGCTCAATTGGTATGACTCTTTGGAACCAGTACTCATGGTGAGATCAGGAATGGATCTCAGGCTCACCCTTGCTTGTTCCTTAATTACATACAACAGTTAATAGCTGACTGATATATTGTGTTTATTCAAAAGTTGGATCTCCCTGATCCTCTGATCTAAACACTTCTAGCATGATCCAAATTTTTGTGGGTTTCCAACTTTGTAGGGAATGAAGATGTGTGTGTGTGTGTGTTTGCATATATGTGTAATATGACTTTCAGCTGAGCTGATCCGTTTTTAGAAAAATGGGTTTTCCAAAGTGAGTCAGCCAAGTTCCATGTGGAAAAGAGATGATTGAAAAGAATCTGAAAGCATAACCAAAACAAACATAGAAAGGAATGTGAAAAAAGGAAGATCATTCTAGCTTTAGAGATATCTTACAATTATTTGAAAACCAAAAGAAAAGTTTATACAAGGTAGAATGACATACAAATCATTACTAAGAATGGAAATGAACAGTATAGCTTGGTTATCATTGTTTGCTTCCACATGAACCCAATTTGATAGGCGTTTTAAATTAGACTTTAAATCACCTAGCAATTGCTAGTCTACATAAACAAGTATCAGCATTGGAGAAAGAGCTACCATCATGTACAACAGCAATTGTACTTCCAAGAAACAGGAAATACCCTTTTACAGATGTATTTGTTGAGCCACTTGAAGTCCAAAATGAACATGACTTTTTTTTTTTGTAAGGAGACCAGGGAGAAGCAAATAAATTAAATAAAATGGATGTTTGAAGTGGATGTAGTTTTAATAGCACTGATTTTGAGGAGATGGGATATTGTATTTATGAATGTCTGATGTTTCACTAGATTCCTGGATTAGATGCTATGAATCTGACCCTGGGTTGCTGAGAGAGCTCCAAAGAGCAACCCTCAGATGCCATCTCATTCATCCAATGTTCTGAGCAAAGCTCAGAAGATGCTTCCTAATGAGATGCTGATCTACCCTGTCAGTGCTGTTATTATGTGCAGGGTTTGTTGTTGTTAGTTTTGCCTCTTGGTGAACTGGAGCAGAGGTAGTTTTAGGGCAGTGTGAGCAGTTTGGCCGCACTGGATGCAGAGCTGTATTGGGTGCTGCAACAACAATGTAGAACCAAGTTTGAGAGGCAGGGGGTACCAAATTTTAGGCAGTGTTGCATAGGGCAACACTGAAATTTGAGAGCCCAAAGTTCACCACTGACTGGAGAAAGAGGAGACCACCAACTTGGATAGTTACAAAAGTGGCTTAGGCAAATTCATGGAGGATACGACTAATTGCCATCCTCACTATGTAATACCTCCAGTTTCAGAGGCAGTACACTTCTTGGCACTGAAAGATCCAGACTAGCTGAGTTCAGTGAGATTAACTCTTGTGTAAAGTCTGCATAGGCTTGCAGCCTAAGTGAGTTGAACTTAGGTCGTGTTGAAATCAGTGGAACAAGTTAGTCAAGAACCACAGAAAGCACTAGGAATTAATTGCAATTAACTTGACTTCTTTTCTGTGCAAATAATGATTGTAATCATAAGTAAATCTTTTTTTTCAGAACAAGAGACAATCATGGTTTTGTTTTCACATTCCCTTTCATCTGTGATGTATGGTGTTTCTATAAAACCTTGGGAAGAAGGGAGAAAAGGAGAGAGGAAGTGAAACAGCTCCCCAAAAGTACATTTCACTATTATTTGGTTAAAGGCATAACTGGCCACCCTAGAGGAAGAAAAAGGAACAAAATCTCAGCCACCATATTGATACTCAGCACTTGTCACAATCTCTTACTCTCATCTGGTTACCTCCAGTTCTCTTCCTGAAGAAGTGGATTTCCTTGCAAGGATAATTCTCTTAGGCTATCACAACCACCAAGCCACTGAATGACACTGTTAAGATCTGCATTTGTTAAGAAAAGTACAAATAAAATAAATGGAATAATTCTTTTATTGCTGTTGGGATCACAACAAATTATTTTCAAATAATTGTCAAATTCAAAGAAAATAAATTAAATCAAGTTCATCGTTCCAGAGATTATTAAATGTCATCACTAAATGCCAACCCATTTCACCCCTCCTAATCATTCCAACACAGATTATGTTCACCATATTGGATTGTTATAGGGTGCTAATTTGGACAAATTTCATTTGTTCATTTAATCACTCCGTGAAATTTATTGCTCTCTTTTCTTTTGATTTACCTGAACACTGGATTTGCATGAATGCTATTTGGTATGCTGTTTATCTTTGTTATATTGGTAGATGCCTGACCAGTCTTTTTTCTTGGCTAAGGACAGTTGTCACTCACCAAATTCAAAATCCCTTGCCTACTACATGAAGGCATAGAAACTAAACCAACCAAGGCTTAATATAAAGTAAAAATATATACTTACAGCAATATAAGGATACAAAGTTATTTTGATTGCCTTATCAAAGTAAGACTCTAAATCAGAATGAACACACAGACGTTGTAGATGCTATTAAAAAACAACAACTAATGGTGTTTTAATTTGAACTGTTGTCTATTATGTAGTAATACGTATTTAAGTATTACTTAGATAAACTATCTATGATTAATGGTTGAGGAGAAGACCTTGGAATTTCCCACTTGCTCTTTACTTTTCCATTGTCATTAACCATATAAAGGCTTCTGTCAGCACCACCATTAAGTATTATTCAAGCTAAGCAGGATTTACTCTTAACCAGGGTTATATCTGGGTTTCAATCCTGCACAAGAGCAAACTCTCAGCACTACTCAGCACCTCAGCCTCAGCCATGGTTAAGCATAGCAAAGATTTGTGTTGGTGAAGAGATAATGTGATTCTGGAAGTAGGGAAAATTTGCATACCAACTCTAAACTCTATGCTTAAGAACAGTGCAACAAACAATATAAGCATTTTATAGCTCCCTCTGTATATGTGTCAACAATCAGGCTCAATTTGAAACTCATGACAACAATGTCCCTCCCCTTTATCTTTTAAACTCACCTAATAAGCAGTTGTTACTGATATCTAGCTTTTCCAAAGACACACACGAAAAAAGAGGTGCAAGTTGAGTCAAACTGAAAGAAAAACAACCAACATTTTAATAGAAAGTCATTGCAAAACTATCTTAACCATGGGAGTGAAAAAGATGGAACAGGTATTGCAGAACTATACCTTCAAAACCCAAATATTTTTGTATCATTTGGTAGCAAACTGCCTGTTAGCTATCCAAGGTGCTAGAAGGTAATTGTAACAGTTTTCCATGTAATAACAGATAACATTTATCAGGCTTCAGGAAATACCATAAGAACTATGGTTTTCAAAAGTAATGAAATGAACTTCCTTAGAGAAGAACAAGCAGTTCTGTGGAAGGCTTAGTTTTCACATAATCCCCTTTAGTGGATGCTGCTCTTGGGACAGAACAAAGGTGATCTCTTCCAGTCAGTGCAGTGGAGATACTGCACTCTTATCTTAATTATTAGAATGAGAAATAAATGATGCATACATTGATTATATGCAATCTATTTGGCACACTTATTCCTACTTTTTTCTTAAGATTCCTCCCCCCACCCCGCAGCTAAATATAAAAGCAAGAACACCCACCCTTGTAGCTTAGAGACACTCTGAACCTCCTCATACAGATATTTACTGCTTTAAGGAAAGCTTGGTATTAAAAAGAAAGAACCCTACCCAAAGACATTTGTAATTGTAGACATATTGCGCCTTGCACCATCTGTTTGTTTTATAGTATATTTAACTCAAGCAGCACCTGAAGTTCTCAGAAACTGCTTGCCATGCAAAAGGTTCTTAAATGCATGACAACACAACCTTGCAGCCATTAAATTTCCAAGATGTTATTCCATTTAAAAATATACGTATTGCCTTTCTTTTATTTGTCTCATTACTGCATGAGAGAAATGCTTTCTTGTTATACTAACACAAGGAGGATTATTGACCATAGTATTTAGAGTTGAAGGTGGCAAGCCAGCAGCTTTGCAATTTTAGGTGGAAGTTTCACAGTAATGGGTCAAAGCAACAGCTAAACATTTTCCGGAACACAGAGTTGACAAACATTTTGATCATTAAAAGCTCAAATTGTGGCCATCCTGGATTACAGAAGTTAGTCTGTTTGAAATACTTTGGCAATAGACAAGTTAGACTGTGGTTTAATGGTGTCGCCTGTTCTTATCAACTAAGTCTTACTCAGAGTAGACCAGTTGGAATTAATGAAGCTAAGATAGTCATGTCCTTTAACTTCAATGAATCTACTCTGAGTTGGAAACCCCACCAAATCTCTGGGCAGTATACTGCTAACTTTTGAAATGCTCTAACGGAATGAGAACAGAGAACGCTGTAAAATCATAGATGTAGAAGAACTCTGTATGCAATACATTTTATGTTGCGTGTTAATAATGGCATTTAGGGTGTCATAATTTAGAGAACTGGATGTCTTACTTGCCATTCAGATCTAAAATTCTTGTCCTGTACTATACAAGGCAAATCCTTTTTTTCCAGTCTGTCATTCTATAGCTTCCTTTTCACTGGCGGTCTTTGTCTTTTTTTTTCTTTTTCTTTTTAGAAAATTCAAACCAGAAAGACAAAGGACATTACAGAAAACTTAATACCACTTGACCTTGTCCCACTAGCCCTGGGCATTAAAAGGATATAAATTACAAAGACGACACAGAAGTAAAAGATATTTTTTTAAAGTCCAATAGCTTCCTTTTTCTGGTATCATTTAAAGCCAAACAGTCGCAAAGGCAGGACAAAGACAGTCTGGGAGACTTATATGAAGAAAGCAAAACTGAAACAAACTTGAAAGTTAAATGCATGTGGTAGTGGGGGTCGGGGAGGAGAAGCAGCCAAGTGCTGAAGTGTATACTCCAAAATATACACACTAAATACACATTTTGTCAAAATCCATTTATTGCACTTCTCTGCAATGCAGATAGTTTTTTTTTATGGATGCTCACAGACTTTTCTTCTGTGTTATGCAATTGACTTATCTTGTTTATTATTCAAAATAAAATAGCCACTTTTGCTGAATTAAAGATGCACAAGCGTTAAAAGAGAAAGGCAACACTTCATATTGATAAAAAATAATAAAATAAAATGATACTTGATCATTACATAGTACATCTTGTAAAATATTTGTTTGGGTCATGATTCAGACAAAGCAAAGGCATTTTAAGTAAAAATTCAAGGAGAAGTTTAAACATATGTTTGAGGATGTGATCCCATGCCCACTTACTTGGGAATAAGTCCCATTAAACTCAATCGGTCTTACTTTTGAGTAAACATATATAGGATTCCACTGCATATTTTTTAAACAATCAATGGTACTTAAAAGAGGCAAGTCTTAGGAGTGATTCAGAGGTTTCAGCTGGTGCAGAATGTAGCAGCTAGGTTGCTTATGGGGGCAAAGTACCACCAGTTTATAACACCCTGCTTGGGGGATTTGCACTAGCTGCCAATCTGTTATCAGGCCAAGTTCAAGGTGTGGGTACTAAAATATAAGGCCCTATGAAGCTCAGGCCAGGTTACTTGAGAGACCATCTTATCCCTTATACAACCAATAGATTGCTGTGGTCTGCAGGGGACTTTTTTTTGCAACTTCCAAAGATCTCAGAAGCCAACTCCACAGTAACTTGGAGCAGGACTTTTACTATGGTTCCCCCTGTTCTGTGAAATAGCCTTACTGTCACTATACGACAGGTGCCCACTTTCTGGAAACAACTGGAGACATTTTTGTACTGTCAGACTTTCCCAGCTAGATAAATGGGTCTTTCACATGTATGTCTACTTTGTTAGGGTTTAGTCTTGTTTTAAATGCATTTGCTATAGCTTGTCCCCACTGTGGAAGGACGTGTGGATCCAGAATTGGCCTCCACAGTCACTTACGGACTCACTGTTAAAACCGTGTTCATGGAAGGCAATCTTACTTGGCTACGAGTGATCGCCAAAGAAGAAGAAGAATGCTCCCCAATCTCTTAACAATGGTTCAGAGATCTGGAGAACCCCTCAGACTTGCACACTTCCTTTCCTTCTCAATCTCATATGCTCCTCGGTCCCTCTTCTTTTCTAATTACTCCTTCTCTTTTCAGCATTAGCTGAAACAGAGTTTGAAATCACAGTTAGAATCAGGTTTCAAATGCTTATTTTAAAGCTGCCTCTCCTGAGCTAACCATGGTTGGTGTTGAAATAGAAGGGTAGGGAAAAGTATTGAAAGCCCGAGAAGGAAGGAACAGGAGAGGAGTGCTCTTGCTCTCTTAACCACGGAAATTCCTACATGATACAACTTATAAAACTTGATGGGCAACTACTTTGAAAAGGGGGAAGGTATTCTGCTTAATAAATATATGGTACATATGGAAATATTATTATTGTTATTATATATTTTTATCCCACCTTTTCCCCTTATAGGGACTTGAGGCACAGATAAATAAGGACAGCTTTGAAATATGAAAATATGTTCTTCTCACATCATGCAGATATAATGTACTTCATTCTTTTAACAGGGGCAGTCATCCAGATAAACATACTGTTCCAATTTTTAATATGTGCAATGCTTAAAAAAATATTACGAGTCACCTATCAGTATTTTGTCTGCTAAAACTTTATTAGGCATCCATGTTTACCTTTAAAAATCAATTATTCCTGTATAAAGATGAAGACCTGTTATCATCTATTAGTTGCAAATTAGACTTTCCTACTGGAGCTTTATTCTTAAGGAATATATGGATTCACAATCCTAACATTCATAGGGGCTTCCAGCAGTCAACAAAAAGGAAATGACACTCACTGCACACTCTTAAGAAGAAATCATACAACTGCATCAGCTGCAGGATAAAAGCAAAGGAACAGCTTTTCTTTCAACAGCTTACTTCATTACATTCAATCCTTCTGTACAGAACATCCAATCACTTATGCCATAGCAAAAGCATATGGAGCTGCTTAGAACATGGCCACATTGGTAAAGAAACTACAAATATCAACTACTGAACTACTACATTTTTTACTGCTTTAATCATCGATTCTGCTGATATTGTCATCCATTCCAGCTATATTTATAGTCATGCCTATCCACTTCATCCTCATTCTCACTTTTGCCCAAACGATTTATGTTAAAGATGTTGACACATACAGCAGAGGTACGGGAAGCTTTTCCTGCTAGAAATGTCAGCCAAATATCCACTCAGCTATTATGACAGAGTGCTTCCTTCCACACAACAGGAAGCACTTCACCAGCTGTCAACTGCAATATACAGCAGCAAAGGGAGGGGAAAGAGAGAAGTCACACAACAGGGTTCAATATGTATGGAAGGCCCATGGCTGTATGCTTTGTATGTAGAAGGACCCTGACTTCATTCCTTGTATTTCCAGTTTTAAAAGGGTCTGAACTTTATACAGTGGTACCTCGGGTTACAGACGCTTCAGGTTACAGACGCTTCAGCTTACAGACTCCGCTAACCCTGAAATAGTACCTCAGGTTAAGAACTTTGCTTCAGGATGAGAACAGAAATCGTGCGACGGCAGCGCAGCAGCCGCAGCGGGAGACCCCATTAGCTAAAGTGGTGCTTCAGGTTAAGAACAGATTCAGCTTAAGAATGGACCTCCAGAACAAATTAAGTTCTTAACCCGAGGTACCACTGTAACCCACCCCCTCCAAAAATATAATGTTATTAGTTTTACCTGTTTTGTGAGATAAAAAGTATCTGTAGTAAAGGCAGCCAATATGTAGAAAGCTTTTCCATTGTTGAGATGCTGTTGTCTTCCAAGTATAATTCTCTTAGCAAAACATGATTTTCCAGGCTGGGGAACTAAACATAAATCAATATTAACATATTATTATAGCACATTGCCTATCATACTAAAATGACTAAGGCTGCAATCCTATTTGCAGTTACTGCAGCATAAGTTCTTAACAGGTTTTTGAAATATTATTGTTCATTTAATATGCTATGAGTCACTTTGAGCACAATTTTGTGGGGAAATGGCATGCAAATAAACAGTTGATGATGTTACAGACACACACAGGTAGAGAATATATATATAAATGGGACCAAAATTAAATAAAGGTGCTTCAGTCTCTGATGTTCCTTTGAAAAACTGAAATGTATACTCAGTAATGTATATAGTGTATATAGTGACTATTCAACAGCAGCAATGGGGGGGGGGGGATATGATTCTGTGTACCATACATGTACATACAGGTGTGTGTGTGTGTGTGTGTGTGTGTGTGTGTGCATGGATCTGCCTAACACTCCTTTCCCAACACATTATTTCAGAAATTTGAAGTCTTACAAAACAGGTAAGTCTTATAAAACAGGTAAGTGGTAATGCTATGTGATTCCCTCTCAGGATCAAACAAAACCTTATGCATTGATAAGAATGGGGCACTCCAAGTGTCATCTTGGAAGAGGCACTGCACCTTCTCTATTGAACATGAAGGAATATATTATGTAAAATAATGTATGCTGAGGCACATAAATACATCTTTAGAAACCCAAAAGTGTGCTTTTTATTCAGAACTACTGGTTTTTCTCATCTGCAGATATAATCAACTGATAGTGTTGGATGCTTCAGACCTTCCACCAAGTGGATACAGCAATCCATGGGTGGAGGAGATCTGCTACCAGAGATGTCTTGGGAACAGTGCACAGGATATTTAGAGGTGACTGCTATCACAGAGAAAGCTCACTGTTGCATTGCTACCAAGTAACAATCCAGCAGATTCTCCTCAGAAGAACATGTAGTCCTCTGGTTGGCCACTGTAATAATACGACTGTGCCTTTGGTCTGATCCCTGAATAGGTCTTCTTAAGTTTTTTTTTTAAACTATACCAAACTTAAAACTGGCACAGCTATTTTTCTTCTCATTTAAAGCAACGGAAAGAGAAAAATGGAAAAGCAAAAAAGAGAAAATCGGGGTGCCTGGCATGAGCCTAGAAAACAACAATTTCTCTACCACAGACTTTCCCCCATGCCTAGAATTGCTCTGTAAGACTTCTTTAATTGGATAACAGCCAAGGTGTTGTAGTTTTTTTACCTCATTGAAGTTATTCCCTTGTAACTTCAGAATTTGAAGAAGGCCACAATTTTCAATGCCATCAATATGAGTAAGATGATTAAAGGAACAATCTATATACACTAGAGTAGGAGTATGAGATAGTCCTTTGGTGCTGATCAATTGATTGTGATCAATAACAAGTCGCTGAAGATTTTTCAATGACTCCAATCCACCTAAAAAGTAAAGTTACAATATTTCAAAGCATTGAAATAAAACAATACATTGGTTTTGACTTAAGGAATCAGAAGTACAACATGCTTATATTATATACATAAGAAACAAGTATGTTGCCTCTGTTTCCATCATCATACTAAATAGTTACTAAGCATGAGAAGGCATATCTAGTCCATAATATGATTGTTTATCGAAATCTTACTTATTTTTGAAATTAGTAACAAGTCATAATAGCTTCCCATCAGCACATTTTGTATTTTATTCTCCATTTGTTAAAACCATGTAGCATTCATAAACCATTCATAAACACCCCATATTCTCTGTTTGAATGGAAGTGGATTTATTTCTTTACTGAATATTTATGTTGTATTTCCATTCAATAAATTCTCAAGGAAGCTTGCATGGTCAAAAATACAGAACGGTTAAATTACATCTAAAATACATAAAATTAAAAGACATATTAACAATAAACTATATAAGAGCAGCATACAATCACATGACAAAAAAATGAAAATAAAATCAGGACTGATAAAATGGCCTTTGCCTAGTGCTGGAGTGACATTAAGAAAGGTACTAAGCCAAATATTGATATGCAGTTGTAATTATTTTTATTGGGACCCATGGAAGGGATGGGGGGAAGTCAGAAGATTCAGAGTAATCTCAGTATTTGGATTCTGAATTGATGTTCATTGTGTGTTTATATTTTTAAAAATATAAAGAAAGGTGCTAAGTCAGGTTGCAAAAGAATTGTCCAGGTCAGGACACTACCAAAGAAAAGGCACTTTCTGGTGGGTCCAATTAGAGAATGACATTCAGTTAAGTTAGCTGTGTGCATGTTGTTTGTGCACCCTTACATCATAGAAAAATGATGTGAAAACATAGTAAGAGACTGCTGGATCCATTTGAATGCCCCTCTAGCCCAGGGTTCTGCTTTCACAGTTGCCAACTGGATGCTTACAGGAAGCCCATAAGCAAGACCTCAGTGCACATAGCTATTGTTGTTAGCCATCCTTTCATAAAATCATCTCATCTTTTAAAGGCATTCAAGTTGGTGGCCATCACTACATCTTGTGGGAGTGGGAATGAATTTCAACTTTAATTAGACAAAAAGCAGAGTGGGAAAAGCACAGAACAGTGAATAACAGATACTGTTAAGAAATCTGTAGGGTGGAGGCAGGGAAGATATTTTCTGATGATTCTTTTGTGCCACAAACATTGGTTGCCATACATCCAGATTTTCCTGGACGTTTCAGCAATTTCCACCTGGGCACTGTTTCCGACGACCGAATCCTGGCTATGCCTGGGAAATTCTGGATGTATGGCAAACCTAGCTATAACGTACAAAGTGGTGTGTGATGTTGAGTGATGCTTTCCCAGTTTTCTTGTTTTGAAAGGAAAACAACTTTTTGTGACATGGTATATGTGCTCACTGCTTCCTTTTTGTCTGCAAAACACTGGTGGAGACAGAGAAAGAAACTAAAGTCAGTACGCTAACCTTTCTATTATTTGAAGTCCAACTCTTTTATGGACTGGAAAATCTACAGTGCATACTTGCAATATGCTCTTATACAAATGTTGTCACATATTGTTCCATATAACACTTTGATTATCCATTACTCAAAATGAGTTTTTTGTTAGAATTAGGGACATGATCTAACGAAGAAATTTGCATGTGTAGCAGAGAACTATGTGTGCCGTGGAGACATCTTGCTTTTACTATAGCTGTTCCTACTGCCAAGTCACAAGATGTTCTTAAACTTGAACTACACATAGGCTCATCAGCTCTGGGAATTGCGAGGCTGAAAAGTTTGCTGAAAGCTTATTTGGACTGAGGTCCAAGTTTCAAACCAGGAACTATGCCTTGAATTTCAGTTTAAAATACCGACAAATATTTCTGCTGACATGAAAAAATAGATCCAATATTAATATATCAATCAGCAGCAAATATCCTACTATCTATAGCCAAATGCCTCTGCACTGAGTACCAATCTGCACTTACTCACTTGAAAGTAAATTGCATTGAATTCAACAGATACCCATGAGACTGTACTGTTAAAATGTCACAAGTTCTGCATTACATGAACTGTTTTCTCAGATTTTTTTAAAACTAAGAATCAGACTACTGGTTTAAATATGATTTCCACTTGGACGGATTTGGGTACCATTCCTCAATTACTAAAAAAATAATTTCAAATATACTTCTAATTTTAAACGCAACATTGCAAGTCAGCGGTTTGGAATCTGCTGTTAAATAATCTGGAAAGCTAACCTGCACCACCTAGTGGATTTATGGAATATAAAAGGTTATTTAGACTTGTCACTTTGGATTCATTTTTTCCTTAGGAAAGTCCAGTTATCATCCCCTCCTGCTGGCATAAAGCAGCGGACCGATAATACTGTAACCGTATATCTAATAACAGGTTGAACTCTTGCTTGGTGCATTATCTGTTTTTTAAAATAAACCTTGGGATCACTCAAATCGCATTGTAAGGGGTTAAACTAAATGTTTCATCAGGAGTGGCTGTTGTGGTTGTGCTCTGCTACCATCCTAATATTGGGGCTGCTGCTATTTAATGGAATGGTGTCAGGTGATGCAGGGGGGTGGAGAACATTAGGACTGTGTGGGCACACCAGAGGAAATACTGGATTGGTTCTGCCTGTGTGTCAGTGCAGTCCTGGATTCACCTGCTACACCACTGTCCAGGTAAGTGGTAGCAATGCTTCCCCGCCCACTCCCGTGTGCCATTAGTAATCACACCACAGTGTTTTATTAAAAACAAAAACAGGAATTTCTTTTCCTGGGGCTAATAATTGGTGTATGTGTGTCAGAAGTAACAGTAGGGAGGGAAGGGTTAAACATTTCCTTCCCACAGGCTCCTTGCCTGCTATTAATTTAAAAAAGAGCATGTGCACACACTATCTGACAAGTTTTCCAATTATACATTTTGTGTCATGTGCAGTTTGGCACAGTCTTTTTGGGGGGCATGGGGAGGGGCATGGTTGGCAGGTACTGAAGAAGGTGTGGAATTACTAACACTTCAAAAAAATAAAATAGCATACTTTTCTGTTTCTGAATCCCCTGTTTTAAGAGTTCTGCGTAACTTGGAAGGTAACAAAGCTTTCTATTTACTAACTAAAGCAGGTTCCAAAAGAAATATATGTTTCTGATTTCAAAATTATCAATAACATAGACTTTCTTTTTAGTTTATTTTTATTAGTTTTCAAATTATTATAAAACCATGAAGACGGAGGAAGAGTAACAAAAATTCAGAAAATATCCAACTTAAGGCATATTTGTAAATCCAGAACTAGTTTAAATTATTCTGATAATGAGCAGTCAGTATTCATAGAATGCAATACAATTTTTTATAAATTAAAAAAACCACCCTTATTTTATCAACTGAGTTTAAACTATGTACTCTCTCTGCATTTAGTTTTACATGATGTGGAAAACAAAAGAGACACTAAGGACTAAAATGTTATATACAGACAGTGAAATTCACTGCATGTTTACTCAAAAGGAAGTCCTACTATACTCAAAGGACAGACTACCAGGTAAGTGACAGCAATTTAAGCCGCATTTTAGAGAAACAGACACAGAATCATTTGAAAGGAATGTAATAAGGGCTAGGGTGGGGTTGTTGCACTGCAACTTCCAAATCTACCTAGGGAAACTCTGCAGGACTCAGAGATGGAAAAGGAGGGGGAAATCTTTTAAAACACAAGTCTATCTTTGTGTAATTCCATAAGGTGTTTTTTTTATAAAAAAACTATCAATATGTGATTGTGTAACATGAAATGCAGCTTACAAATCAGACCTCCCCCAAGCAGTTGATGAGGACAGAAAAGCAGGCTCCAAGTGGTTTTCTTGAACATCTACTTTCTCATTCAAACTCATCTCATTTACGGGTAAGCACAGTGCTTTCATTGTATATACAGACAGGACAGGAGGCTTTTGCCTCATTGGCCCTGTAGTCTTCATATCCAAGACTCATCAATTCATATTATGTCACTCTCACATTAATCTTTCTGATATTCTACCTCAGGAAATCCATCTGAAACAAGTAATCCTTTACAGTACTACTGGCACCGAAGACAGATTGAACACAGATTCCAGCATTTCTGCTACCAATCAGTCCACCTTGTTGGTTTACCTTGGATTACTGATCTTTGAGATTTAATGAACACCAACAGTCACTATTCCAAGCAGAAGCTTGTGCCTAAGAAATCTGTCACTTTAATATAGAAAATTTAGCAATCTAAAACATAACCAACTGGATTGGGTGCATTGATATTATAAATGTTCACATTTAAATTAATATTTATATACAAGATTTATATACTAGAAGTAAAATAGCTTCTTAACCTTTCATTTTCAATGTTGTAACCTTTTTGGGGGTGCAGAAACTTTGGTAAAACATCATATAAAGAGGCTTTACTGGAAAGAAACATTCATTCAGCTACCTTGACACTATTTTGCATAACAGGAGACTAATAGCAACAGTTTTGGAAATATAAAATAAATTATAATGTCATTCTTTGGTTCATACTTCCCTTTGTTTATTATGTGCAGACATCTTATTTGCTCATGGGGATTTTTTTGGCTACTTTTATTTTTTAGCACAGTAAGATAGCCAAGGCAGCTTTTGCTTTTATTCAGCCAAGTGCATGTTTCATTGCTGATTCATCAATTGAATCCTCAGGTTTTGAAATCCAGTTTCCTAATATGTTACTTCATTAAATGAACCACAAATCAGATATGTACCTTATTTTACTAACCATACTCATGTACACTACAGCCTGGATTTTGTTTCTTTGTCTAGCATGATCAACAAAAGGAACCCTGGTTGAAACTATGAAAACAAGAGCAAAATCTTCTCCAATGCTCCGCTTGAAATCTATGAGACAACCAAGCAGATTGCAGCATGAGATGCACTGAGAGGGAAGGAGGAGAGCAGACATTGGGATCAACAGTGTGCCAAACGGAAGACAGGTCTTCCTTCAACTATGTCCGCAAATTTCTGTGAGCTTTCTTGTTTACTTTACCTTGAAACAAGTTAATCAGCAAGACTGGCCATTTATATTAAATCTGCTCCCCACCAGAGACACTGAGTGCACCAGGGAATATGCAGATGGACACCTATTTACTTTCCCTGGTAAATGAAAGTTGTTTACTTGTACTGAAGTGTAACTAGGAACCACAAGACTGCCCACCTATGACCTGACTCTCAGTGCTGAAACAACCACCATATTTTTAAAAAGAGCAGACCACAGAGGCTACTAACCCAAACCAATTAACAGAGGCGTTTATTGTTAATCATATAAAAATATCTTATTAAGAACATTTATTTACCTACTAATGGTTGCAGTTCTACTATTTATCAATGGAAATAGTCAGGCCCTTACCAATTCGAGTGATTTTATTGTAGGAAAGTTCAAGATTCCAAAGATTAGTGCAGCCATATAAACCATGAAGGGATGAAATGTCATTTTTGTTCAGAATTAGAATGCAGAGATTTTCAAGATTCTCACAATTAATCCCTTTAATATTGTTTTCCTGTAAACAAACCAAACACATATTTCAAGTTTTATTACATTTTTTTGAATGAACTAAAAATAATTAACAGTACAATCCTATTCATGTCTACTCAGAATGCTCAATAAATTGAATGAGATTTGTTGCCAGGTAAGTGTTTAGGATTGCAGCTATTACCTCCGATCCTGATTAAAACTGATACAAAAATCAGTTCAAGCCAGGCTGAATTGGGAGGGAGGTTGGTTTTCGTAGGTTCCCCTGGGTGAGAGGCAAAGGAGTGTACTTATGAGATTACTATATTCTGTCTACCACATGTGATACACTTACTTGTGAGCTTTAGTTTATCATCTGTGCCCCTAAACTTTGTGCTGTACATAGGGTTATTGGGTGAAGGTGTTAAGATGTGTCTGGATGAGCCTTTGGCAGGCAGTTACAGTAATACTGCTTCGATTCCATTCATTGTAGGCAAGAGAATATTTGAGTGGAGGAACTGATTACCACCTGGGATGGAGGTCTAGATGTTTGGGCCTTTTCAGCTCCTCCAGCAGTTTTTGATGGGGCTAGCCACTTAGTCCTCTATTTGCCAGGTCAGTCTGTAACTAAATTATGTTCATCCCTGATTTGACCTAGAAGGGGATGACCTGACATGTATTACTGCGACTCACATGCATAAACTGGGTGGGCATGGGGTAATTCAGCTGTACACATCTGGGTTCTTGGTACAGCACCAGACCAGTCTAGATGGTCAAAGCATTCCAGATCTTTGTGTTGGCATTGTCCATAGAAATATAACCTTTTACCAGAAAACCTATTGATTTGGGGATGGGCTTAGAGGCACTGCATCTGTGTTAGACTAGATAGACAGATCTGGGATGCTGTCAGTGTATTCACCACCCTGCTGATAAGCAGCCTCCCTGACCAGGCTGGTTAGTAGCAAGGAGAAAGATATCCATATGAAGGTTGCTATTTGAAAATATTATGCTAGACTAGCTAGACCTTTGATTTGATCCACTAGGGCTCTTATGTTCTTATTGTATGTGGAGTGAATGTGTAACAGCACCTTTTGAAATAATTTCCACTTCAACATAGACTAAAAAATACATAGTAGTACCTCTGCATCTATGTATTTTAGATCTTTGCAGTTGCTGAGTCCTTCCAAAGAAAGCAATCCACAACGTCTGAGACTCAAAAATTGTAGCTTTGAACACTGTGACAACGTGGAGAGGCTGCAGCCTGGCAAATCTTGAAAGGTAACTGTGGTCACCTATGCACATTCAATAAGAGAAATTTTATACTCTTGCAACATTTGAAATATATTTGCAATGCATTATATAAACTGTGATTTCAAACCATCCAAAATATTGTTTCTAGCTCAAAACAAAAAAGTTTGGAAAAATCCAAAATCATATCAGGGGGTGGGGGTAGAAAACACTTCATGACATCCAACACACCACAATGGAAAGATATACTTCTTTGTTCAACAATTGTTCTACGCTACTGTAACTCTCGTTTTGCTCATCCACTACTCTGCAGGCTGTGTAGGAGGTGTAAAGTCTCTTGGAAGGTTGTGATCAGGTTGCCTAACTGCACAATACTGCCATAGTCCCCACCCAACCCTTTGCATCAACAGAACTAGAGCACACAGTGAACAAGGAATGTGGGAAAGAGTTTCTATAAAAGTCAGTAAATTATTCAAGCATTTTTGGCAAACTTTATGATTCCACTTCTTACTTCCTTTGAGGGGAATGTTATGTCAGCACTAAGAACCTACGAATAGCTCGTGATACATAAGCACTAAAAGGATTCACAAGACACTTGTACGACAGTTCTGAACTTGCAACTTTTACTTACCTGTTGCAGAGAATTCCAAGGGCCAGCCTGCATTATCATGGCAGCACTCAGAGGAGGCATCAGACCAGAGGAGCATTTCCGTGGCCTGCTTCTTTCAACTATTTTCTTCCCCTGGTGTTCCCTATAAATTCTAGACCAGGATTTACATCCTTTCATCCACGCTAACCTCTTCTTTTCAATAGAATCTGAAAGCACGAGCGGTTGCTCAAAAGAATTGACTGAATTCTCACATCTGGCCCAACGACTAGTGACTTCCTCATGAATTTCTTTTAAAGCAAGCTCTATTTTAATATTTTCAGATGCATAAGACCCATCTATCTGTCCAGCGCCTCCAGAATCTAGCTGAACATCCATGCTGATGCAACTGCTATGCCTGCTGTCTTCCTGATTAACTATTGTAATAGTTTCACTATTGAGAGCATTTGTATTACCATTTCCCTGAAATTCCACAGTTGTCAAAAAACGGTATCTGTCATCATTTCCTACATGCATCATTTCATGTATTTCATCTTGTTTCTTTTTCTCATACTCTTTTTCCTGTGTTTCAACTTTCTGTTGCTTTTCCTCAATTAGTTTCATTCTTCCATATTTAGCTTCCTCCTGTTCTTTTACCTTTTTGATTTCTTCCTCCTTATTTGCTATTTCTAAAGCCTTCTCTGTATTTGGGGGGCCCATTCCCCTTTTTATTTTGCCAGTTTCTTCTTCCTTTCGTTCTTCTACCTGTTCTTCCTCCTCTTCTTTTACCTTTTTGATTTCTTCCTCCTTATTTGCTATTTCTAAAGTCTTCTCTGTATTTGGGGGGCCCATTCCCCTTTTTATTTTGCCAGTTTCTTCTTCCTTTCGTTCTTCTACCTGTTCTTCCTCCTCTTCCTTTACCTTTTTGATTTCTTCCTCCTTATTTGCTATTTCTAAAGCCTTCTCTGTATTTGGGGGGCCCATTCCCCTTTTTATTTTGGCAGTTTCTTCTTCCTTTCGTTCTTCTACCTGTTCTTTTGCTTTTAATTTCTTTGTTATTTTTGTAACTTTATCAATATTGTCCAGTTTCATTTGCCTTTCTGATTTTTCAGTTTCATCACCTTCTTTGACTTCTTTAATTATTTTTCTGTTTTTAGCCAACAGTTTTTCTTTATCTACATTTTCAGACTCCATTTTCTTTTCTATCACAAATTCTAGGTGGCCTTTTTCTATCATTTTCAGTTCTTCCAATATTAGTTGTTCTCGCTGAAGTCTCAAAATTTCTTTCTTCTTTTCATATTCTTCATGCCTCTTCATCTTTTCCTCAAGTTCTTGCCTCTCTTTTTCTTCCCATCTCTTTCTTTCTTTCTCCTCTTGTTCCTTCTTCTCTAGGGCCCTCTTCATCAATCTTTCCTGCTTTTCTTTCCTTTCCCTTTGCATCGCTTCTTGCAATTCTCTTTGTTTTTCTAGTTCTTTTTTCCTTTCTTTCAAGACAGGGGAATATGTTTTGTACACCAAGAAGGCTCTAAAGGTAGCTTGGATTTTTACAGCGGCCATATTCTGCAGTTCTGCCAAGTGTTGTCTTTCCATAGCTTGTTGTTCTTCAAATGCCTTCTTTTCTTCTTCTATTTGTATCTGTAAGTTGTTAATCAATTCCTAAGCCCAAACAAAAAAGTAAGCATTTGTAAGAAATACCAAAATTATGACGTACAAATCACATAAAATAGAAACTGATATTAATGGTTCTATATTAAATAGGTTGCATATTAAATAGGCATATTAAAACAGGCAGGTCAGAGGGAGGTGATGTCAATCTATTTGTAACATATAGATTGAACTGTGTTCCATTTATTGTTCAGTGTATTGCTATTATATTGGCTCTGTTATAATAATAATATGAAATGAACTATTTGTAATTGTCCCAGCAGGTGTAGAAAAATCATGTTGCTATGCTGAAAGAATAAACCTGGGGTGGTATTCAATGCTAGTATCATAGGTGCCAACTCCCTGCGGCCCTGGGTGCCTTAGCACCCACAAAATTCCCAATGAGGGGGCCTGGCGCTCTCAAATTTCAATGCCAGGGCCATTCAAGCTGCATGGCACCCATGGCCCCAAGCACCCATGGTTACAGGGCCAAGAATCAAAGAAAGTTAATAGACATGACTATCTTAGATACATTAATTTCAATAAGTCTACCCTATGATAGTTTGGGCATGACATGTGGGCTGAGAATTATTTTCCTATACATAAACTACAATGCTACAATCTTATAAAAATTGTCAACATTCTTGTATGTAAATTACCTCATGCTGTCTCATTTGTTCTTTCCAAGACTTCTCCTCTTTCATCAGCTCCTTTTCCATCATTGTCTGTTGTTGCTGTACATAATATAGATCATCAATGTTAGCACTTCAATGTAATTTATTAATGTTAGATAGAAGAATGTCTGACAGAGAAGGTGCATGTAAAAAAGTAACAGAAAAGGCTGGAAAATTATAAAAACCAAATGACAAAAGCTGAAACATTTACTAAACTCTGTTCCTCTAGAAAATCATACTGGTCATTTGATTGTTGGTATTCTTATAATAAACAATAAAGCAATGTTTACGAACACACTCTTCGATAATATGTGTAGCACCAAAGAGAAATTAGGCCCTCTTTGTACACTAAAGGAGCTGATTGCTACAATATAATTCCTTCCTGTAACATTTGAAGTATAATATATATATATATCAATGTCAGTGAAAAGCATGTCAGAACGTATCAATGACTAGCATATTATGAAGACTCAGTTCTTTAATTTAAGCTGTATCTAGGTTAGCTACACAGGGCACATATATGTTTAAATTATTATGCGATATTTGCATGATTTAATGTATTAAATTTAATGTGTTTCATTAATGTATGAATTCTATTCTATTTTTTCTGATGTTTATTATTTTTTAATGCATTCAAATTCATTTCAGTCTAAAAACAAGATATACTAAATAAATAAAAGATACGACCCACAGGTTTTAAATATGCCCATTATCAACATTAAAATATTACCGCATGGAACATTTCTAACTTCATTCTTTCAGCCTCCAGTTCCTCCTGCCGTAGTTGCCTCCTTTTTTCCTCCTCTTCATTTTGCGTTTCTTCCATGCACTTCTTAATTTTCAACTGTTTTATTCTTTCATTTTCAAGTTCATTTTGCTTTTCTTCCCAGAGCTCATATTCTCGCTTGCATCTTTCTTCAACTTCTTGGAAAGTAAAGCTAAGGTCTGTGTCACCATCATCTAGAAGAATGCAGGCATGAGAACTTGGAACCACTCATACTGTTTCCCCCCATAAAACTGTGTTGCCAGCTCCTAGTGGTTTTAAGAATTTGCACTATACCATAAAAACAAGGTGTATGATTTTTTTCTGCCTGTGATAATCTATTTTAACATTCTGCACTAGAGGAGGTTGCTTCATCTTCAACATCCCCAACAATATAGCTCATATCATGCAGATGTAGAACATACCATGTATGGAAAATAACTGAAATCTCTGGCTAAACAATATTGATCTCAGAGACCTGGGCTAAGTCATGAGGATGAGTGATTCTCTGTGAGTCACTATCTTATAAGATTGTTTACCTGTCAAAGAACTTCTATCAGCAATTTCACTGGAAGCAATGTCTCCATTATCATTGGCCTCTATTGTATTATCAGAAGTCACGTTGATCTGTTGTTGTTCTTCATCTTCATCTTCTATTTCAGACAATACCTAAACAGCAACAAATATTTTCATGATAGTGTAGTTGAGCTTGGAACTATCAAACTATACACAGAAGCAGTTATGTTCTCTGCTAGTCATCGTTCAAAATTGCAAGAGATATAGTAGGAGAAGTATAGGTAATGAACAGATGTTTTTTGTTATGGATGAAAAGTTTCGGAGCACTTGTATTGGCCACAATCCAACTTGGTATGTGCAGAGTCTTGTTGTAAGAGCAGCAATCTTACTATTCAGTTGTTTAATGAGGAGGAGAACTGAATTAAATTCCTTTACTTTCCCTCCTAAGCTGCTAATCAGAAATATCACCGATTTTCGAATGGGGGTTTGTGTTTACTACCACAGCTAGATTGGTGAAAGAAAATGTGAATGCAATACTGCACTAGCTTGCATTTAAGACATCTTATTGAATTAGGGATGTCTGCATCAAAGTCTACTTCAACATGCATATTGCCACAAGCAAAATATGAGACAAGTCTCCTACCCAACAATAGGTTTGTATTTGTATTTGTATTACAGTTTGTATTTTAACAGAGATATATTCAAAATATATTTTTGAAGCAAGTTTAGAGCAACCACCAAGCTTATCAAATTATTTCTGTTATGACAATCAATGTAAGCCTATCTCTACATGTGTCACATTTTCTGCTATATTGTTATTGCTCTCTACTGCCAAAATCTAATCAGATCCTGAATTTTTTGTTACGTATGAAATTTTATTTTTGTCATAACTAGCCAGTTTCTAAAAAGAATGTCACTAGGAACAGTTTTTCTGGAAACATATATTTGAACTACGTATTAGTGCAAGGGGAAAAAAGAAATAAGAATACACACACACACACACACACGGTGGATTAAAAAAAAACCTATTTAAAAATATTTCCTTATATTTGAACTGGATTTTTTTTAAAAAAGAGAATGGTAAATACTAAGGTTTTCTCAAATCAGGTGTGGGGAACTTTTGGCCCTCAGATGATGCTGGCCTACAAGTCTCCTGACCCTTGGCCATGCTTGCTTGGACTGGTGGGAGCTGTAGTTCAGCAACACCTAGACAGCCAAAGGTTCCCCATACCTATCTTAGATAATAACCAGATTATTATCAAATAACATGTATATAAGCATGTTAGCCAAAGTTGAACAGGAAATTCATGCAGGTGAGTGAGAGGGCTGGTATCCATTTTCTATACACAGTACAGAAGCCAGTTTGGTGGCTTGAGGAAAGAAGCCACCAGGTCTGAAGCCAACAGAGAAACCCAGTTTTCTCACCCTTCTCTACCAACCCAACCCCAGGCAGATCTTCTCATGGCTGGACTGTTGTTTGATAAAGCTTAGATTCCTGGTGGTAATTCCCCCACACAAGGGTGGAAGCCCAACCCTTGGAGGCTGTTAGAACCTACAAGGTTCCTGAATGCTCTTGAGAATTGACCAGTGGTAAATGCTGATGATCTTTTCAAAGTCTTGTCTCACTACAGAATGGCAAGCTAAGACAGGAGGTTGACACAATTGCTTCTGAGCATCCTCTCCAACACTGTGCAGTCCAAGTAGATCCTTGATATTCTGAGGAGCTAGAGGCTATGCAGAATCCTGATGAAGATTAGTTAGCGCACATAAATGTGCCTACCCTGAGGCTGTGCAAATGACTAAGGCATATTTTGCAGCCTGCATTGCACCCCCTAGCAGCTGACCAGTGGAGCTATTCCACATGGTCCAGAAGTTGCTGACTCACACTCTGAAGGAACATCTTGTCCACATCATCTGGTCACATAAACTGAAGCCAAGCCCACAACACACCACTGATCCCACAACATATCACAGACTGTAGGCATGTTTGGCAAGTGGAATGAGCAGTGGCAGTAGCCCTAGTAAATATATATAGAGAGAATACCCTTTTCTTTAATTCTTCTGGATCTTCATTATATTCAGAAGCCAATTCAGCCAAGCATTCTGAAGCATTATTAGGAACTACCTTGTATATATCACCTGCAAATAAAGAAATTATAATGTAGACACTGCAGAAGAAGTTAGTGTTCAAAGCCTCAAATAACTCATTTCAGTGAGACATCCTACTAGAACTTATATAAATAAGATAGCACTTCTTTCCAAATGGGCAGGGGTTTTTTTTAGGTTGGATCATTATACAACCAACACTAAAGATACATTCCATACAAGGTCAGGGTTGCTTATTCTACCTTTAAAAGACTCATTAAAATTCCAATGAAAGGAATAGGTAAGTGTTTTATACAAATCATACTTAGGATATCTTAATAATCAAAGCATAATTTGTGGCAGGCCCAATGTTAAACAAGGGTTTCTATCAATCTCCTAAATTTGCACTCCCAGGTATTTTCCTGTTAATATTTACAAAAAATATCCATAACAGTGATAAACAGCCACTGCTACCCGAACATTTAACATTTGTCTATTTAAATATTTTGAATACTGCTAACTTACTTTTCAGTTACAAATAATTCTAAAAATGTTTGAGTGCTGTAGTTTCTCTTGTAAAACATAAGCATCTTACTTGTACACCAGTAGCAGAACAAACTGACTAACTCACTTACTTGATATTTCATCATTTTCCAAATCTTGCAAAATGAGCTTTTCTGCATTGTGGCTACTCCTCTTCACAAAATTCAAATATTGGATAACTGATTCTGGTAGCTCATCTGAAATCTAATATACATTTTAAATTAAATTCTATGTTATTTTCATATTAGGCTTGTTTGCAGCTAAGTTACAATCCTAGGTGGAACTATGTAAGGTAGAAGTATTGGAATACAAGTGCTGCAGTCTCAAATCCTATTTATTTATTATATATTACCTTTCTGCTAATTCACTTAAAAGCACTTATTTGTACATGGTTTAAGTAAGTTTATAAAAAAATTAGATGAATTCATAGGGCAGCAGTGGAAAACTCTGATGGAGTCCCTCTGAGAATTAGATGCTGGTTACAAACAGGGGGACTACATTTATGTTATAATATGTTACTGTAGAACTTATATGCAAGTTTCTTTAGGGTCTAGGATACTAAGAAACAAGCCATCCACATGGTACCCTCCATGGCATATATTATCAACCAAACTAGTAAATATATCAATCTGCCAGAACTCTGTATACTGTATATGCCAAGTTTGTCAAGTATGCAGAAAGATCACTGTATGCCACCAAGTCCTGTGGAATACTTACTGGTTCGCTGTCACTTGAAGCTTCTGCTGATAAATCAGGATCAAGATTAGGATCATCTATTTCAGAGGATGAAAAACTGATTTTGCTTAATTCAAGTTCTATTTCTTCTTCAATTTGTCGATCATCATAATCTTCCTCCATTCCTTTTACTGTAACATGGAAAAGGCAAAAAGAAAAGAAATGCATGGGCTGCCGAACTGTTAGTTCTACGGCTAACATTATGTTGTTGTTTAAGACCATTCTAAAATAATATGGCATGCTATCCATCTCAAGTAAAGGTGGAGGTATAACTAGTGGTCTTGACAGTATGAGGAAAGGGCCAGGTAGGCAGTTGCTGAGGTTTAAGTTGTGGAGACATTACATTGGCTACCTTTGTCTAGTTGTTGTCACTGTCATTAACTGTGCTGCCTCCTGACTGGTTCATTTCCTTGTCCCATGCATAAAGACCATTGTGGCTTGATAACAATTGTAGCTAACGTATTTCTGTTGGCCAACCACTTTTCAAAAGCAACACTTTGCAAGGACAATAAAAATGGGGATACAATGTGCCTGCTTTTATTTATTTATATACACTCAGGGATTGCTATATATATATATATATAGAGAGAGAGAGAGAGAGAGAGAGTGTGTAATAGGGAGACGGTTTAAAAACAAAACAAAACCACAACCCACTTGTGGGTTAACTGTCCTTAATCTTTTACCAGGGACAATTTACACTTAATGGCAATTATTAGTTTTTTATCTACATGGCCCTAACGAAGTAACGTGGCATTTTGCAGAGAAATGAAAGAGAAATGACAGGTTACTCCCTTAAAAAATCAGAACGTTATATCCACCGTCAAATAATAAATCTACCCAATACACACAACTCTCAGGATATATCCAAGTTTGAGGCACACTCACTGTGCACTAATGCAACGGAGTGACACTTGGCACGTCTTGGCTCCAAACAGAAGCAACTTAAGTCGTTAAAAAGAAAGAACTAGACGGCAGCCAGAGCCTCAAGCTTACAAGCGACACGTGCCCGCCAAGCCCTCAGAGCACTTGGACTACACGTCCCAGAGTGCATTGGGGTAAGCAAAGCATTAAGCCTTGAGCGGGCAGCGCCCCGTTGCACGCTGGGAGTTGTAGTTCTAGGCATCGCCCTCGCTCAACTGCCGCCCCGCTCTATCTTAGCGATCGAAACGGGTTCCTCCCCGGCTGTCTTGTCAGGAGAGGGAATCCGTCCCTGCTCTCGGCGCCGAAGACCGCTTCATCCCTCCCGCTTCCCGCCGCCGCTGAGCACTGACCTGCTTCAGAACCCGAGAGCTTAGAGCGGCTAACTTCAATGTTACAGGAAGTGTAGCCATGACAACCGCGAACAGCGCGCAGAAGGACGTCCTAGCTACGGAAGCCGAGAAAGTTCGAAATTAATTGACTTGGAATCGGAGCCCCGGGAGGAAACAAGGGATTTTTGAACGCCTTGGGAGGAGGGCGCGGGGATGCAGAGGAGCCAGCTGCACTTAGGATGCCTGGAAAGGCAAGACGCTGGCCTGTAGCTAGGGAGAAGGACACCTTTCTTCATCGCTTTGGCTTGTTTTTCTTCGTGGCACAGCTCCTGGGGAAAAATAAAAATGCTAGGCAGCCTCGTTGGTCCTTCAGGAACCTCCTCCCTCCAAACATGCAACAGTGGTGCAATACAGGGCTATGAAACCTATTTATTTGCTTTAATAAATGTGTAAAAGATTTGCAGCCTGAAGCCCATGGAAGCGGTACAAAAAGGTAACAATGAAGCAAAGTACGGAAAGTGTACTTTGAAGTCCTGAAAAAGCAATCAATTTCTACAGATTCTAACAACAAAACGAAAAACTTTTCCACAAAGTCTGAAAACAAAACCCTTTCAGCGGGCGTGCAAATGAATATTTCACAAGTGACTCAGGCACACCTCAGGGAAAGCCCCAAACCAAAACATAAAAGCTGGACATGGGCAGAGGATGGCGACCAAGATGCTCAAGAGCAGTGGTCAGCAAACTTTTTCAGCAGGGGGCCGGTCCACTGTCCCTCAGTCCTTGTGGGGGGCCGGACTATATTTTGGAAGAAAAAAAATGAACAAATTCCTATGCCCCACAAATAACCCAGAGATGCATTTTAAATAAAAGCACACATTCTACTCATGTAAGAACACCAGACAGGCCCCACAAATAACCCAGAGATACATTTTAAATAAAAGGACATATTCTACTCATGTAAAAACATGCTGATTCCTGGACTGTCCGGGGGCCGGATTTAGAAGGCGATTAGGCTAGATCCGGCCCCCGGGCCTTAGATTGCCTCAAGGGTCTGGAAACCAAGCCATATGAGTAACAGTTGAGGGTGTTACGTATGTTTAGCCTGGATAAGAGGAGATGGAGAGGGGCTACGATGGAAAGTTGAGCAAGCTTGTTTTCTTCTGCTCAAGAGAGTAGGACCCGAACCTATGGCTTCAAATAACAATAAAGGAGATTGCAACTAAATATCAGAAGAATGTAGTTGTGATTCCTGCATTGGATTCCTGCACGGCTCTTTGGCCCTTCCAACTCTACAGTTCTATGAGTCTACATTTCAGTAGGCATGTAAACATCATGATGCTAAGCACTTCTCTAATTTTAGCTAAAAGCTCTGTTTCTAGACATGGGACACCTCTGGGAGCATGGAGTATTCTCAGCTGCATGAGAGTACCTCTGTGAGTCAGGAAGGGTGTTAAATCATGAAGAATCTAAGTCTCCTCACTTCAGAAATTCTCCTTATACAGGTAAAACTCGGAAAATTAGAGTATTGTGGGAAAGTTCATTTATTTCAGTAATTCAGCTTAAAAGGTGAAACTAATATATGAGATAGACACAGACTGTGGAAACTTTTGCATCTCATTTGAAAACCAAGGACCTAGAGTCTGGAGGAAGAATGGGGAGGCACACAATGTCAGATACTTGAAATCCAGTGTGAAGTTTCCACAGTCTGTGTTGATTTGGGGAGCCATGTCATCAGCTGGTGTTGGTCCACTGTGCTTCTTTAAGTCCAGGGTCAATACAGCCGTCTACCAGGAGATTTTGGAGCACTTCATGCTTCCTTCCGCAGACGAGCTTTATGGGGATGCTGACTTCATTTTCCAGCAGGACTTTGGCACCTGCCCACACTGCCAAAAGTACCAAAACCTGGTTCAATGCCCATGGGATTACTGTGCTTGATTGGCCAGCAAACATGCCTGACCTGAACCCCATAGAGAATCTATGGGGCATTGCCAAGAGAAAGATGAGAGACATGAGATGGAGCAATGCAGAAGAGCTGAAGGCTGCTATTGAAGCTTCCTGGTCTTCCATAACACCTCAGCAGTGCCACAGGCTGATAGCATCCATGCCACGCCGCATTGAGGCAGTAATTGATGCAAAAGGGGCCCAAACCAAGTACTGAGTGCATATGCATGCTTCTACTTCTCAGAGGTCCAATATTGCTCTATTTGCAGTCCTTGTTTTGCTGATTTCATTTAATATTCTAATTTTCTGAAATTGTTAATTTGGGGTTTTCATCAGCTGTACGCCATGATCATCACAATTATAACACATAAAGGCTTGACATATCTCGCTTTGCATGTCATGAATCTATCTCATATATTAGTTTCACCTTTTAAGTTGAATTACTGAAATAAATGAACTTTTCCACGATATTCTAATTTTCCGAGTTTCACTTGTAAAATGGCACTGAAGGCTTTGTCACTGATAAAGCAATATCACTCACACAGAGGTGAATACTAACTTCGATAAAATTGCAATAATTTATTTTGAGGTTTTATGTGATTTTCATGGCCAAGAGTTCAAATGGCAAAAAGTGGCAGGCCTTTTTGTTCCTTTCATTAGGTTATTCTAGTGTGTCATTACTGAATGCTTTTGCTTCATGATATTTCTTAAGTAATATCACCCATGAGTTAATAAGTTTTTTCCTAAATTATATTTCAGCAAAGTATCAATTTCAAAACATTCCGAAGACTAGGATAACATTTACAGAGAGTACAATAATAAAACATTCTGATTTTTGATTTTTTTTAAAAAAAGCTCTCTTAAGAGGCCTTGGAGTATATGAGAACTGAACTGAATCCAATAAACATTGTTTTCTTACCTTTCCCCCTATATGGGAGTCTCACTAGTGTTTTTTTGAGGTTGGGCTTCATGTGCAAGGTAAGTTGTAAGTGAGTACACTATGGGAGACTCTGGATTCTATATATTTACGAGAGGTAGAAATTAAGCCCAAGTGACTAAACTTACCATTTCTATGGTTTGGGCACATCACTGGATTTGTAAGCACCTTAACTCGTCTCTAAGGTTTTTTTAAATTGTAGAAAGGAGAGAAAGAAAGAGAATGGTTCTTGGAAGCAAATTAAGTGTAATGGAAGTGTCAAACAAACTAAACATCATTTACAAAGACATGTAAATAGTAACCTCAGTAACAAGGAAGTAAATCCTTATCAACACAGCATACTGTGTGGCAAATCTAAACAGTGGAATTTGGAATTAACATTAAAATTGGAGTATCTACGAAGAACTATATTGTGGGTTTGCTTCTTTAGAGGTGAGAGGAAAATAATATTTTGCTGTGTGTATTATCAGATAAGTGGCGCCAGAAGTTTCTTATTTGTTTTACTTATTAATAATATCTGTCAGATGTCTTATAGAACAAGCTCTCAGGGTGTCATACAAAAGGATACAATTTTTAAACCCCACAATTATTCATGCATCCACCCAGTTTGATTTGCTTAAAACATTTTTGTTAAGCCAATCCTATCCAGACATGCAGAAATTACGTGTGTTTTATCAATTTCTAGCTACTGTTGAATTTCAGTCTTTTCAATATTTTAAATGCCTGTCTTTAACTGTTGGGTTTCTGTTTTTTCTGTTTTTTATATTTTGGTGTTTATTTTATATTTTGTAAACCACTTACAATCCAACAGCATGTAACATTAAATAAATAAAGTCATTAAGATCCTCACTGGAAGAATCTGCTATTCCAAATATATTCTTACACCAAGTTGCTCCTCTCTTCCAACTCTCTATAATGTTGCAAGACCTTACACAAAGAGCTAATCCTAGGACTTCTAGAACATGCTTTCTAGGCACAGGTGCAGAATTTCTAGGTCATTGTCCAAGCAGAGTTTCCCCCCACCCACCCCTGCCCTATGCTTTCCCTGGGAAAATCCACATTTTACTCCTAATTTGGAACAAAGGGCAACAACCAGAAAACCTGGTTGCCATTTGCTCTGATTTTGTGGTAAAATGTGGGGTTCCCCAGGGAAAGTGGTAGAAGAAGGAAAAACCCTGGAAATCCTAGACCTGTGCTTAGATTTTCAGTTGAGGTTTAGGTCTTGTTCTGGCACAGAAACTGCTTTGATCACCCTGTATGATGGGCTTTGTCGGGAGAGTGACACAGGGGAAATGTGTATCTGTTAATTCTGCTTGACGTGTCAGTAAGAAAGACAGAAAAGTGGACTGCAGAAGACTTTATGTCCTTAAATATTTTCTGTGTTAGAAAACATGGATACATTTTACTGGCAATATACATTTAAAACCAATGTGAAATATGCATTTCAGTTTTATATAAATATCACAATGTGCAACCATTGCTTCCAGGTGCCATTGAAATGAAGAGCAAAATGAGAAGAAGTGAAAAACTCTTCATACTAAAATACTTCTTAAACATCCTCAATGGAATTTTCTTGGTAAGAAGTTTTCATGTACTGTTAGACAGGAATTAAACATTAACTGTAAGTTCTGTAGCATAATTCAGATACAAACAGCCATTATGTATTGCTTTCAGGTGTTAGGTCTTCTGCTTGTGACTTTTGGTCTTTGGATATCGCTAGACAGAAACAGATTTTTCAGACTTTTGCGTGAGTATAAGCACCTGCCCAGAACTTTCTCTAACCTTTAAAGGAAAGCGTATTCCATTTAACCATTAAAATGTTGACTTCCCACAAGATGGCAGCATTGCCTTAGAACATTTAGTGTACAAAGCCAGGAATCAAAATATCAGTCTTGTTGTCGTGTTATGATGCCCTTCATTATACAAACGTGAAAGAATGCAGATGGCTTGAACTAGAAAATTGTAAAGCTGTAATACTTGGATTTATACTAACTTAGCCCCATTGGCTTCAATATACCAACTATCCAACATTGTGAATGGTTTGCTTTTCCAGCATTTAGGTAGAAATCAATTCAGTCATTCTGAAAAGAAAAAAAACATCATTCAAACTGGTGCACATGTTACAGCCACTGTGTGGAGGCTGTTTTATATCACTTCATATTGCAAGCTATTTGGCTCAACTCATCGCAAGTACCAGATAATTTTCTCAGTGCCACTGCAGCAGTTGAGAAGAGTGTTACTTATGGTGCCCAACACAAAGCAATAGTGTGTACACTAACTCTTACTGCAGGGTCAGTATTATCTAGAACACAGTTATACGGGCTATAATAAATAGTAGCAATGGGCTGATGGTAGGGAGTTCTGCCAAAGACAAAGTCTGGCTATTTGATAGCTAGTTATATTATAGCTAATATACACAGGGTAGGGCAGAGGTATCAAACTCAAGTGGACTGGAATGGCACATCCCCGAAGCAATGGATGCCCAGATGGTACATTCATTTGTCTGTGTGTGTGTGTGTGTGTGTGTGTTCCACCACAATTCATAACTTCTAAAATGCACTTCACTCTTTTAGACCTGGCTTCTAATTTAGAGTGATGGTGTGATATTGTAAGTTAATTGCAACAACTGGTGGTTGGTTGCACTTTGCCCTATAGCGAGATGGAATATAAACATTGTTTTTACAAAATTAGATAATTGCGATTACACAATATGCAGTATAATAAGGTTTTTTTTTGGTAAGTATCATGGTTGTCCTCTAACAGATGCCTTATCGTGGCTCCATCTTAATAGATTTGGTTTAGGCTTGTTTTAGAGACCACAACTTTGCTTACTTTATTGATGTTTTCAAACCCTTTAAAAATGATGGTTTTGATGTAGCAATGAGTCACGACTTCAAATACACTTTTATCATATGAACTGGCTGCTGACACACTACTCTGCTGCACAGTATAGGGTACATTTATGTTATCATCATAGGATAACTACCATTGAATTGTCCAACCTTGGTGCTTTTTTGTTTTGTTTTTCCCAGCTTCAAAGAATGAATTGGGTCACTGAGAGTTCAGTTCCGAAGCCTGGCAAGATGACATAGTCTTGATTTACTTCTCTTTCATCTTAGGATAAGTGATCATGTAACTAATAGCAGGGTGGAGTTGACAGCTTCACAGAGAAATAGTTACCTCTCAGGGCTTTGGCAGTTGAATTTTGAACTAGTTGGAGTTTGGACCATCTTTAAAGGCAGTCCTACATAAAGTGCTACTCTGAATGCAATTAGAGAATGGAACACTGTGGCTGCAGTTGGTATGCCAACCAAAGCTGAAAAAACACATACCTGGTATTGATGCTATCTGGGCTTTCCCAACCAGCACCAATGCAAACTGCAGATATTGAATTTTAGGGGGGGACGGGACACTGTGGCGATCACAAAGGGTTCCCAGACATTTCACCATCTATTGATCCATGTGCCGCCACTTGATTTCTCGCTGCCACCACCCAGGCTCTACCTGGCACAATACTGAGTTCAGTCAGGTTTAAATTGGGACATAAACTTCTGTTTATTTATTGCAGTTTAACAAGCTTGTGGTTTCATAAACGGCATCAGTCAATTACAATCATAGGGTGCCTATCCAGACCTATAACTTCCACTACCTGCTCTCACTCACTAAACCACCTCTCAGATATTTATTTGTCTTCCTAGCTCCTAACTGTTCCTGACTCAACTTATTTCGCTACACTAACTCAACCTACCCAAAGACTCTATCCCAATTCACTCCCACCCCAACCAACCACCCAACTCCCAACAAACTCCTCCCAGAGCTGGTTTTATAGTCCCTCTGACTCCACCCCCTGGGTTCTGATTGGGTAACTTGTTTAACTATTTCACCTCCAGCACTCTCATATGTTAACGTCACAGGCACTATCTAGAAATAGCGGTAATCCTTCTTGAGCTGGAATCTCCCAACCCACAGCATTATCTTGCCTGGAGTTAACTTCAGCTTGTTTGCCCTCATCTATACAAGAATTGCCTCCAGGTAGGTTTAGTAGTGGTTGGACAGTGTTCTCAAAGCTACTAACATGAGTTTGACCAAACTGCGGGAGGCAGTGGAAGACAGGAGTGCCTGGTATGTTCTGGTCCATGGGGTCACGAAGAGTCGGACACTACTAAATGACTAAACAACAACAGCAAGTGTGACTACTATTAGTAAACATGTGTAGGCTTTAAAAAATATATATCCAGGAATTCATGAAAGTAAGATTTGTTTTCTTAGAGACAGCAAACTGGGATAGATATCTCTAGAATGGATAACCTAATACAGTATCAGGAAAGGATGTTCTTGCACAGGTCAATCTATGTAAGCAATTTCCCCCATTTCAGAGTCTCGTGTAAGCAATTTCACATATTCACTTATGGCTATAGGCATCTTGTTTTAAGTGTCACATTTTAAGCATTTAAAAATACAAAATACATGTTTACGATTTTTTTAGTATCCACAGGAGGACATTCAGTGGCAGATTCTGTTTCTCATATGCTGCTTGCCGTTGGATCCACCATTGTTTTTATTGGACTCTTGGGATACTTAGGAAGCATTCGAGGAAACAGGTGTTTAGTAGCTGTGGTAAGTATGACCTGTGAAAATCCTTAGCACAAAGTTGTTGCTTGCAACACACACTTAGCTTTCCCCACAACAATCCTCAAAGTGGTTTAACCTTTGAGATTGTTCTGCATCCCAAAGCTGATAGAGTGATACAAAATGCACACTAATTGATGGGATCTTACTGCTTGTACACAGGGATATATCCTTAATAGAATACTGTATTTCAAGTGTTCCAGCACAGAGTGGTTGACTGCTTAGCCTGCAGAGGAGTACTGTACAGAAAAGGAGCAAAACTGTTTAGATTCAGGGCAAAGTCTAGAGAAACTGCTTGCCAATTTCACTTTGGCAATAGCTCCCACTCAAGTCTCAAGGCAAAGTCAGAAGTCTTACTACAAGGGGCAGTAAAATTGTTCAGAGTCTTTTCCCACTTTGTCTTGGAACTGGTCAGATATTCATCTACAATGCAAGTCCCTTCTTCACCAGGTAAATTCTGGACTCGTTGGGAGGGAAGTCAGATGCTAAGATCAGTACTAAAATCTCATCAAATATCTCATCGTCTTTTGAGTAGAGCTTTTGATTCCAGTCTATCTTGGATTTAAAATCATTTTTACATTATGAAACTGTTCTTAATCTTTTGTATATATGATTCCCCCCCCCCCGTTGATTAGGATGGTGTGTGTGTGTGTGTGTGTGTGTGTGTGTGTGTAAAATCAGAAGTGATTCAGAATCCTAATCATGTTGTTGTTTAGTCGTTTAGTTGTGTCTGACTCTTCGTGACCCCATGGACCAGAGCACGCCAGGCACTCCTGTCTTCCACTGCCTCCCGCAGTTTGGTCAGACTCATGTTTGTAGCTTCGAGAACACTGTCCAACCATCTCGTCCTCTGTCGTCCCCTTCTCCTGTGTCGTCCCCTTCTTCTCTTTCCCAACATCAGGGTCTTTTCCAGGGAGTCTTCTCTTCTCATGAGGTGGCCAAAGTATTGGAGCCTCAGCTTCACGATCTGTCCTTCCAGTGAGCACTCAGGGCTAATTTCCTAAAAATGGATACGTTTGATCTTCTTGCAGACCATGGGACTCTCAAGAGTCTCCTCCAGCACCATAATTCAAAAGCATCAATTCTTCGGCGATCAGCCTTCTTTATGGTCCAGCTCTCACTTCCATACATCACTACTGGGAAAACCATGGCTTTAACTATACGGACCTTTATAGTCATCATATAATTAAATAAATATTTAAAACCCGGGGAAGATAAAAATGTCTTTGGCATTAAAAAAGAGAGTAACAAAGAAGCCCAATGAGCCTTCAAAGGAAGAGAGTTTCAAAAATGGGGTGACACCACAGAGAAGGCCCTTACGCTTGCTTCTTTCCTTAACTAAGTGGGCAGGGTCACCCAGAGGAGGGCTTTTGAAGAGTATTGCAGCAAATGAGTGTGTTGGTAAGGGGTAAGGCCCCAGGCTATGCACAGTGGCAAACGTTGGGGTCTCAAATTTCAGTGGTGCCCTGCGATGCCAAAATTCTTCCCCTGCTTCTTGTACTCCATTCTAAATAATAGCTGAGGCACCCCTGGCACCCCTGAGGCTCAGCACCCAGTGCAGCTGAACTGCTAAAACACTCCCCTAAATCTGTCTCTGCTATGTAGCTGTTAAAGGTAACAAAAAGTTAAATTGCTTGTCATCTGTGATTTAATGGGATGTATTCAGTGGGTGTCCATAATATTCATGCAGCTAGGCTACAGCATTCTAAATCACAATGACTTCCTCAGTTTATTACATTTTCTACACAATATTGTCATTTGAGCATTAGAGAAATGTGATTTCCCTGAAGCAGATGTGAGAGAAAACAGCTGGAACCTGTGCAACAAATGAGTAAGAACTGTACAATTGTTGCATTATAAACATTTAGCAAAAGAGCAACTTACTGTTTCAATCTATCTGGCCATGCCTTGGACTCTACAAAACAATAAAATGTCTGACAATGACACAAGAAACTATGTGTGTCCTAAAGGGTGTTCAGTGGAGGTAAACTTCATTTAAGACCTTTAAACAGCTTGGTTAGAAAAGAAAGGCTCTGCCCAGATTTCTAGCTGGAAAGGAAGATTGTTTCTTTGTGGAAGCATTTCTAACACTTTACAAAATCTCTATAAAGAAATGAATGTATGTACCAAGATGCTAGGATATCTTATGGAGATGCTCATACTACTGCTTTGCTTTTCACTGCACAACATTTACTCAGTCAAGAATAAGGTTCTCTTTCTTTGCTGCCAGGCTAAGATTTGGGTTCAGAACACACTCATTGACAAATGAAGTCATTGCATTGCATTGTAAATATATACATGCTTGGGGAAAGGCAAAATTGTGATTTAGAATGCTGTAACCTAGTTGCATGAATACTATGGACACCCACTGAATAGATCCCATTAATATACGTATAAATGTACACAGGATATGGTATCTTGAAATCTGAATTTCCAATTGGAATGCTATAGCTTAGAGGTAGAACATGTGGAAAGTTTCAGCTTCATTTCCCAGCATCTCTATGTTGAACTGGGAAAGTTCTCAGGAGATGTACTACCAGTCGATGTAGATAATTCTGAGCTAGATGGGCCAAGGGGTTGACTCACTATAAGGCAGCTTCCTATATTCCTTCTACATTCCTAACATGATAGCGCAATTCATCACTCAGCAGCTGGTGCTCAGCTATAAAGCTGGTATGTTTTACAATGATGACTCATTCCTATAATACACATAAATTCTTCTTGCAGGTAGCAACATTTCTAGTAACTGAAATTCCTCTCTATATTAATCACACAGAGCTTATTATAATGCCATTTTGTGCAGCTTTCCTAGTAATAGGTTTATTTTTATTTTCAGTACATGGGTCTTCTTGTCCTTGTCCTTGTTATCCAAATGGCAATACTTGGGGTCCTATATACAGGAAAGGAAATGGTAGGTACCTATTATTTACCCAAAAGTATATTGTGGCCAAGTGCACAGTGCCCTGGAACCATCCTACGCATGATCATGCTGAAGCATTCCAAGCACAGTGGTGCCTCGCAAGACGAATGCCTCGCAAAACGAAAAACTCGCAAGACGAAAGAGTTTTCCGTTTTTTAGTCGTTCCGCAAGACGAATTTCCCTATGGGCTTGCTTCGCAAGAAGAAAGCCCATAGGGAAATCTCCGGGGACCTCTTTTAAATGCTGGCGGTGGGGAGCAAAGCCTTTCGCCCCCCTCCGGCCTTCGGAAGAGGTCCAGGAAGGCCGGCGGGGGCTGAAAGGCTTTGCTCCCCCCTGCCTGCCTTCCCGGGATAGCGGAGAAGCGCAGCGCGTTTCTCCGCTATCCCAGACAGCTTTTGAAGGCAGGTGGGGGGGAGCAAAGACTTTCGCCCACCGCCTGCCTTCAGAAGACCTCCGCTGTCCCGGGGGCTTTTAAAATGCTGGGGGTCAGCAGCGAAGGCTTCGCTGCCGCCTGCCAGCATTTTAAGATCGCCCCGGGACAGCGGAGAAGTCTCCGCTGTCCCGGGGGCTTTTAAAATGCTGGCAGTTGGCAGCAAAGCCCTCCTGTCCCTGGAGCTTGCGGGGCGGGAGGTGGGGAGAAGGGCTTTTCTTCCCACCGCCAGCCTTCAGAACAGCCTTCTGAAGGCTGGCGGTGGGAAGAAAAGCCCTCCCCCCCCCAGCCTTCAGAAGAGGTCGGGGGACAGACTGTCCCCGGACCTGGTCTGAAGGCAGTTTCCATAGGAACGCATTGATTGATTTTCAATGCATTCCTATGGGAAACCGTGCTTCGCAAGACGAAAAACTCGCAAGAAGAAAAAACTTTGGGAACGAATTAATTTCGTCTTGCGAGGCACCACTGCATTCCACATCATTTACTTGTCTCAAGGGTATGCATGTATCTGGAAAAGAAACCTTAACATAGAGAAAGATTGCTTATTTATTTATTTGCACCATTTATACCGTGTATATGTATATGCCAATATGAGGGGAGAGATAGTACCTCTGGTGGGGGACACACCATTCTGCTTTTGGGGTAGTTTGTCCACCTTTGGGTAACTTGTCCACCCTACACTCAGCTCTCACCTGTGGCTCCTGGAAGCTGTCAGCATTTGACAGTGGCCACACCCCAGGAGTGGCTTTGACTGACTGGCTGAACCAAGTGAGGATAGCTGATGGGTCTCAAATCCTTAGTGATTTAAAGGTTTCTCCTGCATGCAAAGACAGGCTTCAGCAGATTGAATGGATGCAACTAAGAGTGGATACAGTAGTCAAGAAGGTGGTTTCTGCATGTGTTGTAGAGGGAAGTGAGGGGCAGATGCAGACCTTCCAAGTGTCCCTATTTTTCAGGGACGTCCCTGATTTAGAGAAACTGTCTCAGTTTCTGATTTGATCCTGGAATGTCCTGCTATTCCTTAGGACGTTCTCCTGTTTACATTCAAGAAATGTTGGAGGGTATGGAGCTATCCAACCCCTGAGCCATCTGAAGGCAATCCTGTATGGGGGTTTTAAAAAATATTTAATGTTTTATTATGTTTTTATATATGTTGGAAGCTGCCCAGAGAGGCTGGGGCAAGATGTGTGGGGCATAAATAGTAAAAATTATCATTATGGAATGGAATGTCCCTATTTTCATTAGAGAAATGTTGGAAGGTATGCAGATGGGGCTCACCAACCTAGGAAGGTAGCCCATCTAAGAGAAGGAAAACTCTGATCCTAAACCTCCACAGCCTTGTGGAATATCTTCAGGAGAAGAAAGGGATAAGGAGTAAACCCTGCACAAATCTGAAGTGGAGTCCCTAAGCCAGTTGGATGGTTCCTTCCGGCAACTCCTGCAGCCAAGCTGGTGCCAAACATATTGCTCTGCTTTGCTTTGGGCCACATCAGGGAGGTGGAGAAGGAGGTCTTCTCATCTGGGCAGCCCAGGACCTCCATAACACTACCCAGGCTTGTGCCCTGGGAAGGCCATTTCAGTGCTGCTAACACATCCGTTTGACTTCATCCCTGGAGGCACACTCCACTGTATCTCAAAACAGATGGTTGGCAACAAATTATAGAGTGACCCAGAATAACAAGTCATACAGAATGCAACAGACCAGCTGCTGATGGGTCTTCTCATCAGCAATGTATTACACCTCTGCTCTGGCTTCCTATATAATACTGAGTCAAAATCAAGGTCTTGCTGTAAGAAAATAAAGCCCTGAATAGCTTGGGACCGGCTTTCTTGAGGGATCTCATATATGCCAGCCTAAGCTTTTCATTCAGCTGGAGAGGTACTAATTAAGGATACCACATGATATTTGCCTGGCTTCTACATGACAGTGGACCTTTGGGGGTGTCCACACCTAGGTTTTGGAACTCCTTGCACAATAATATTAAGCAAGCAGAAGGTACCCTCAGTAATGGGACAGTAACCCTAAAGGGGCTTGGCTCTAGCTGAATTGTACCTATCACTTGTAAATGCTTGTTGTTAAGATATAAAGACTGACATGTGCAATAGCTTAGCCCTTCTGTTATGGTGTATGCACACAGGGTATATACACAAACTGTGGCTTACAGAAAGCTGTGTCATCTGTTTCTATTTTTAAATAGGTATTTTAACATCCCTCAAGTTTGGGCCTTTCAACATGCAAGTCACATGCACTTTGTCGATTCTGTTTCCCTTGCCTGGTGGCTACTTTAAGACTGGGTCACTTTATTTTAACTCCCCACCCTTTTTTGCTTTCTTCCTTTCAGTAGTCTCCTTGCTGGCAGGAAGGGTGTCAGCAGCCTAGACACAGCCTGCCCTTGGGGGAAGCAGACTAGCGGCTAAAAAGGGGATGTGAAAAATATACAGACATTAGACAACAAGATGAAAGCAGAGGGAGAGTATTCCGAAATGTGAAAGCTCTGGAACTCTCATTCTAGAACAGCCTGAACTCTTTAATTCGTGTTTATTTTCATTTCCCTTGAGAACTGTAGGATACAATGAGCACGAGTAGAACTGAAAGTCTGTCTGCATACAAAAACTTCTTTGTCTAGATATTCATTGATTTATACCATCATGAGGGCAAGTGGCAGCTGCTTGAGCTCTATGTATATTTGCTTCCTGTCTCTGATGAGCCAGTCATGAGCACTGGCATCACTGCGCAGGGTTCAGCTCTTTGACCACAACGGAAAACCACCTGAATATTTTTTTTTTTGTGGTTCTGGCATGTGACAAACATATTCCTTCTGTGTGCTGAGAGCTGTGCACAGTTGGCTTCCCATCAGCAGGAGTCCATGCATCTTGTAGGCTCAGTGTTGTCGCTTGAGGAGCTTCCATGTGGTGAACTTTCCTCGGAGAGGCTGCAAACTGACTTTCAACCTACCTTCGGTGAGCCAGAAAGTGTTGCAGCCTGAAGCTCATACCAAAGAGACCAAGCAGATAGATCACAGCCGCACTCCCACTTCGGGGTATGGGTATTATGGATCTATATTGCCATACAACACTGTTCCTCTATAAGTGAGGGATAAAATGGAGTCCTGTGCAGATGCACTCTTATGCACTCATTCTCTAAACAGCAGGTGAACTTCCTATGGAAGAAAGATGATTTTTTTTTCGTCCCTTCCACTCTCAGTATTCAGTGTGTGATCACCTTTTGTCGAGAGCAAAGGATATCAAGGGGACTGCACTGGAAGTGCTGCTTGCTCAGCTCATCCTTCTGAACATAGCCTTAGTTCAGAAAGATATACTTCTAAGGAGCTAGAAACATTGAAATCAATGGCAGTCTAGCTCCATCCCAGGCTCTTTTTAACTGTATGTAATGAACAATGGACTCCACTTTAAATGTTTTAGAATGCCATTGATTGACCATAGCAGATGACTGCAATTTTCTTAAAAGTGAAGAAAAAATGATGACACACTAATGGAATTATTAACACTATTTGTAAACAGGCCAATGACTTGTGGAGAGTTCAGATGGATGAGCTTATTTCTAACTATGGCAATAAACATCTATCTGCAAAGGAACATCAGTGGACTATTTTGAATAATATTCAGCGTATGGTAAGTCATAGTGGTAGAAGACCAAATAAGCACATTGTTTTCTGTATCAGATGAAATGCCTAAATCCTGCAGTGCTTCCTTTCAAAGGTCATTTAGCATACGTTACTGAATGGAATTTTAGCTGAAGCTGGCTAAGAAATCTGAAGCATTACTGCGGTGCAATTCTTTGGGAATCTAAAGTTAGATTAGCCGTTGTGCTGCCTGCTTATAGGAAGCTGCTTTCTTCCAATAAGCTGTTTGTAAAAATTTAAAAGACATAGATTACACAGGAAGTGCAAAGTCTCTGGTGCATGCATGACCTTTCTCTGTTTCTTCCTCTCCTTCCTCATATCTATAGGAAATTAAACCCCATAGCAGTGCTCTGATTTTCTCATAACTTGGGGAAGTAAGAAGAAACTCCTGTTTTAACAACAGGACTTCATTGTTGATTTTACTTTACTACTTTATCATGCAACTTGACATGACTTACCTTTATATTACTCATAACACTGAGGACTTTTCTCCTTCTCCAGCTCCACTGTTGTGGGCGATACAATTCCACAGACTGGAAATGGAATAAGAATAAAGAACATGCAAATCAAGTACCATGTTCTTGCACAACATCTAACATGGAGAAGTGGTTTTGTGATGCACTGAAAAATGCAACATATACTAGGGTAAGCGTACAATGTATTGTAAGGCATGTTTCTGTACTCCCAGTAGAATTTGAAAAATTTCTTATGTATCTCAGTGTGCTTGAAATGCTAGCTGCTGCTTCTGATGAAAGCAAACACTACTTGCAGCAGGGGCTGGCTGTATTTGGAATCTTCTGTAATAATATGGATTGTTCCTTTACAGCTGCAGCTGTACATGCCCAAAGCTGATGTCTTACAATGTCAAGTGTAGGGCAGGCCAAATTGAAACCCCTGGCCAAACTGGGACCCCTGGTGGACCTAATTAGGCCCACAGGCTGGAGCTTTCCCATCCATGCTCTGTATCTGGGAAAGCTCATATTTGAAAACTGTTAACCAAGAATAAAAAGCAGATTACCTAATTCTAGCCAGCATCCTGTTTCCTATGACAGCCTAAAAGATGCCTATGAGAAGTCCACAAGCAGGACACACACATTCTTGCCCTATACATGAGCATTCCCCATTCCTCTAGTAAGTGATGGAATACATTTGTTCTTTGGCATTTCCCCCACCCCAAAAAATTTGTTGAGCCTTAGGTAAAAGATAATAATTGAATGTAACTTGAGAAATAAACAGTTACAGTCGTACCTCGGAAGTTGAATAGAACCCATTCCGGAAGTCCGTTCGACTTCCAAAATGTTCGGAAACCAAGACGTGGCTTCTGATTGGTTGCAGGAAGCTCCTGTAGCCAATCGGAAGCTGCGTTGCATGTTCAGATTCCAAAGAATGTTCACAAAATGGAACACACACTTCTGGGTTTGCCGTGTTCGGGAGCCAAAACGTTTAACTCACAAGGCATTCGACTTCTGAGGTACATCTATACTTTCATTTAAATATCACTTTTTCCCTTAGGGTTGCGAAGAAGATATTAAGACGTGGTATGAACAAAATACATGGCTGTTACTTTCAATCAATACTGGACTGCTAACGGTAGAAGTAAGTGTGTTTTTTGTTAAATGACAGCGACTTGTTTTTTACAGTAAGGTGTGTGTCACACATTACCTTCACAATAGATGGTGGCTATTTTATTTCATTTTTCACATGTGGGTACAAAATTGTATTACACCACACGTGGACAAAAATTCCAGTCATGTGTATGAAATAGGTACATGTTACAGAGAGTTGGGTCTCCATACTGAGTCTAAAACAAGCTGATGGTGAAGAGACCGTCAGTGGTTTGTTCTCAACATAGAGCTTAAAGATGACCCGGAAACTTCAGCTGGTCCAAAATGCAACAACTGCATTAACTGCCAGTTTGTTTCCAGGTCCAAATCAAGGTTCTCATGCTAATATTTAAAGTCTTAAATGACTTAGGCCCCAAATATCTGAGAGATGGCCTCCTTCCCTACAGACCTCAGAGTGGCCTCTTTTGGTAGTTTCGCCACCCTCAGCACTGGGCATTCTCTGTGGCAGCCCCTGAGTTGTGGAATTCACTCCCCACAGAAGTACATTTGGCTTCTTCACTATATAGCTTTTGGCAAATGCTGAATACACACCTCTTTAACCTGGCCTGAGATGTATGTTTTCAGGACCCACCCTATTCCTGTGAATGTAATCTCTTTTGTGTGTTCTTAATTCTGACTTTTCAATTGTTGTAACCTGCCCTGGGAACTGCTGTTACAGAGTGGATTACAAATATTAATAACACCATGGGCATTTTCTCCAACTTTTGCTACCTTTTTAGGTTCTTCAGTTCGTAGCAGCAGGCTGGCTCTTCAGAACAATGAGGAAGAATATGGTTTTGCCCAGGAATTAGCAAAAGGCCTGCGTCATCATCGCACTAAGCGTCTTGTACTCTACTACACAGTTTTCAGCTTCATGCGTCCACACATTAATTACAATCTTGTAAAATTATTGATCTTTCATATTAAATGAAGTAATGTTTGTGGTGGATCTGTGTTTACATCACGTCTCACACTTAAAATGAATATTTCTTTCTCTCTAGTTTTACTAAAATAATTTAGCTAACTGCAATAGGTAGCAATTATTGGCTAATTAAACAACCTATGGCCTTTTGAACTGTGTGGGGTGTGTGTTATTTTTGTTGTTGTTGTTACTATGTTATGTATTTTTGTGTTTTTATATTGCAAATCGCCCTGTGAACCTCAGATGAAGGGTGGTATAGAAAATAAGTTAGTTAGTAAGTAAGTAAGTAAGTAAGTAAGTAAGTAAGTAAGTAAATATTTGTGTATCCCTGTGAACGTGAAGTGCATCTATCTTAGTTCATCCCCAGTCAGAATGCTGACTTCCTCATCTGGCCAGACATGGTACGCATACAGCTGAAGGCATGCCTGTGTTGTAAGAACTGCAGTTTTCAGAAACTGAACTGCATGGCAATAAGCAGATTAAGTACAGCAATGGCTGCTCTCAGGCTGAGTCCACAATCCTAGGCATCCTTACCTGGAATTAAGCCACACTGAGGATGCTGTGTCTGCTTTCTGAACAGACATGAGTGCGCCTTCAAATGCTCATCGCTGAGTTAAAACCCATCCCTATAAAACATTCAAGTGCTTTGGGGTCTTTCCCAGTCTCTTGGGAATAATGTAGTGATGGGATTTGCAGGAGACTGCTTGCCTATAGTGCCTATCAACATTAACTCCCAACCCGTCAAGAATGATCTTGAACCAGAGAGTCCCACTAAGGTGCAAACACTGCTAGACAGAGCAGACAAAGTCAGTTTCTCAGTTGATATAGCAGCACTGGGGTACAGAAGCTCAGCAAGCAGAAGCATATTTGAGAAGCCAGAAAGTATCATTGCAATTCCCAGCAGAATTAAGCAGCTTTGGGGTATCCATTCCATAGCTGCACAGGGGATCAGACAACATCACACATCAGTAGATGAAAACTTGCCTAATTAAGTGATAATTCACAATTTTTTCCAGTTTCCTCCACAGCATTCTGGGTAGCTATAAAAGCAAGGCTTTACAGCAGCCCTGCCTAGCTGAAAGGTATATTTTTTGAAACTTTCTGTTGACCTACGCTTACCACATTCCTTACCACTAAGTTTACATGCCAATGCCCCATTCTCCCCCTCCTGTGATGGATCCTAGTATTGCCATCCAAAAATGAGGGATGCTATCCATCAAAAGCCATAATTCAAAAGGTTGAACGTGAGAAACAATTCAAATTGCTTCAAAATAATACAAATGCAACCCAATTGTTTTAAGGAATAAGTTACTTAAGGAAGACCACCCACCCCCATCATTTTTGGTCTACTGACACAATGTTTGCCCAATGTGAATTTTGCCTTTCAATTTTCATACAGAGCATGTATTTATCTTCCATTATTATCTGCACTTTTAAGGTTATGGCTCTGAGTAATAGCTTTAGGTTTTAGTCCCAGTTGCTGCCCTCTTCCTCTGCAAAAGTTGGAAGCACAATGGGGTGATCCATCTCCAGCATGGCCTCAAAGTGTCCAAAGTAATTGTGTTGATAAGGAAGAGAGACTTTGCTGATGAAGCAGACAGCCTCAAAGAGATTAGCCCCTTTCCTTTTCTTGCCGCTAAATGGAAAAGACCATAAGAACAGAGGAAACTGTCTTATACCGAATCAGGCCATTGGCCTGTCAGACACTGGCTGGCAATGGCT